>NC_136891.1:1912843-1940343 GCF_949152265.1 Phoxinus phoxinus | reverse complement strand
CTTAATTATTACATATATATTTGTACATTTTTTTACATCTCTAAACTATTCAACGGACTCCCTTTAAACCTCTGATCTAGATGATTTTTATTTTAATAAAATTTTTATTAATTTATTTTAATTGAATTTTTACTCATTTATATATTTTAATTTTATCCGTTTTTATTCATTTATTTATTTAAATATATTTTTTATATATTTAAATATTCATTATTACTACATACAGTATATATATATATATATATATATATATATATACACACACACATTTTTTACACTAATTCTCCACGTCTCTAAACTATTCCCCGGACTGAAACCGCTGACCTAGATGATGCAGTTTTGCACCGCTACGCTAAAAGCTAATCACGACACGAGCTAATCATTGCTCGTCCGTTCGCATCTCAACACAAAATCAATGGTTCCTTGTTCCCCTCAGGCTGACGGGCTACGGCATCCATCACTGTTTTGCTCGCAGTGTTCTGGAGGAAAGCAAGTCTCATCTGAATTATTACGCAGTGGCTGCGATCGCCTTCGCGTCGAGTGTGTTGGTGTTTCCGGTGGTGGGAGGATTCGGCAGGAGAGGAGGACTACTAACATTCATGATCATCACAGCGTTAGCATCACTGCTACAGCTCGGCCTGCTCAACCGTACGTACACACACACGCACACACACACACACTACTAACATTCATGATCATCACAGCGTTAGCATCACTGCTACAGCTCGGCCTGCTCAACCGTATGTACACACACACACACACACACACACTACTAACATTCATGATCATCACAGCGTTAGCATCACTGCTACAGCTCGGCCTGCTCAACCGTACGTACACACACACACACACACACACACACACACACTACTAACATTCATGATCATCACAGCGTTAGCATCACTGCTACAGCTCGGCCTGCTCAACCGTACGTACACACACACACACACACACACACACACTACTAACATTCATGATCATCACAGCGTTAGCATCACTGCTACAGCTCGGTCTGCTCAACCGTACGTATACACACACACACACACACACACACTACTAACGTTCATGATCATCACAGCGTTAGCATCACTGCTACAGCTCGGTCTGCTCAACCGTACGTACACACACACACACACACACACACACACACACACACACTACTAACATTCATGATCATCACAGCGTTAGCATCACTGCTACAGCTTGGTCTGCTCAACCGTACTAACACACACACACACACACACACACACACACACACACACACACTACTAACATTCATGATCATCACAGCGTTAGCATCACTGCTACAGCTCGGTCTGCTCAACCGTACTAACACACACACACACACACACACACATACACACACACACACACTACTAACATTCATGATCATCACAGCGTTAGCATCACTGCTACAGCTCGGTCTGCTCAACCGTACGCAGGGGTGCCGCCAGGAATTTTGGGCCCCATGACAAAAAAATTCAATTGGGCCCCCTCCGCGCAGCTGTTGTCACCAGATCTCTAGGACGTACCTGTCCCATCAGATGCTTTACATAACTAATCAAATGCTTGCAACTGTTTTGCTTCTTGTAGTTCAATACTAGTACTAGCACAATATTTAGCCTACTGCTGGTGATTTGTAAATGCAAGTCTGCATACAGTATGCAATTCACTATTTGATGCAAGTTTAAAAGCCACCATAAAAATGTCCTTGAGGCAATCCTTTACAGTCTCAATGTAATTTTATTGAGATTTAAAAAAAAGAAAAACTAAAAAAACTAAATAGGCTATATATGAACTTTTTAATCAAAATAAATTAACATCATCATCTCAAAACAATGAAAACAGCTGATTTTTTTTTTTTACTTAACTGCACATATATGCCAACAACAAGATAAAGTTGACATGTAAAACGGAATTTCCACATCAGGGTTATTACAGTGCTACAAAACAGTGTGTGTGTGTGTGTGTGTGTGTAAGCTTCTAAAAATAAATTGAAATACACCAGTATTCCTGTAATTCTTTTGTCTTTTATGAATTTAATAAACAACTCGTCTATTCTGTCCAAACACACCACGTCATCTACGTCAGGTGACTGTAAATGCACAAAAACTGTTTCCATTGCAGTTTTGCGAAATATTTATTTTTCGAATTGTCTGAAAAACCACCTCATGCAAATGTAAAAAAAAAATTTGAGATAAATGGGAGTTATTGCGAAATTGACCTGTTTCCATTGAGCCGATTTTCGATTCGCAATTTCAATTTGCGCAATTTGAAGGGTAATTGAAACGCGGATGACAGACACCACAAAGTTGCATAGTAAAAGAAAATCTGGTTTTCAAAAAACGAAAGAGAGAAAAGAGAGAGAGGAAAGACTAAAGAAAGGGTGTCAATCTGTTAACGAATTACAGGAATACTGGATTCTAAACCTCAAAGAAATGCCACAATCAAGACCTCGAAGCAGAAATGAGGGAGAAACACCCAGAAACTCCTCACATCTGCCGCTCACAGAGTCTTTCCTTGCCATTGATGCTTGAATAACACGCCTACGTCTCCTTCCGTTAATAATAATAATGTCTAGTGCGGTGGCTGGGATATATAAACCTACCAACGTCCGTTGGCATGATTTTTTAAATGACTATTCGCGAGAGGAAAATTAAGTTTTAGTCAATAGAAACGCGGCTACTGATGAGTGCGCTAAGGCAGGACCAAACCATTTCATGCAGATACAGGGGGGTGGATGTTTACTTTTTGGTCAATGGGGATATTTAACTTTGATTTCCAAAATAAGTACAATCAAAGACATCATTAATTTAATTACTATTTGAAATATACTCAATGATGATGAATTATATAGTGTATAATATAATAAAAAAAATTAATTACTTTTTACCTATTTGTTGGGGCCCCTGTCAGTCAGGGGCCCTTGGAATCGTCCTAACTTTTCCCCCCTATACGGCGCCCCTGACCGTACGTACACACACACACACACACACACACACACACTACTAACATTCATGATCATCACAGGGTTAGCATCACTGCTACAGCTCGGCCTGCTCAACCGTACGTACACACACACACACACACACACACACTACTAACATTCATGATCATCACAGCGTTAGCATCACTGCTACAGCTCGGCCTGCTCAACCGTACGTACACACACACACACACACACACTACTAACATTCATGATCATCACAGCGTTAGCATCACTGCTACAGCTCGGTCTGCTCAACCGTACGTACACACACACACGTACACACACACACACACACTACTAACATTCATGATCATCACAGCGTTAGCATCACTGCTACAGCTCGGCCTGCTCAACCGTACGTACACACACACACACACACACACACTACTAACATTCATGATCATCACAGCGTTAGCATCACTGCTACAGCTCGGCCTGCTCAACCGTACGTACACACACACACACACACACACTACTAACATTCATGATCATCACAGCGTTAGCATCACTGCTACAGCTCGGTCTGCTCAACCGTACGTACACACACACACGTACACACACACACACACACTACTAACATTCATGATCATCACAGCGTTAGCATCACTGCTACAGCTCGGCCTGCTCAACCGTACGCACACACACACACACACACACACACACACACACTACTAACATTCATGATCATCACAGCGTTAGCATCACTGCTACAGCTCGGTCTGCTCAACCGTACGTACACACACACACACACACACACACACACACACACACTACTAACATTCATGATCATCACAGCGTTAGCATCACTGCTACAGCTCGGTCTGCTCAACCGTACATATACACACACACACACACACACACACACTACTAACGTTCATGATCATCACAGCGTTAGCATCACTGCTACAGCTCGGTCTGCTCAACCGTACGTATACACACACACACACACACACACACACACTACTAACATTCATGATCATCACAGCGTTAGCATCACTGCTACAGCACGGTCTGCTCAACCGTACGTACGCACACACACACACACACACACACACACACACACTACTAACATTCATGATCATCACAGCGTTAGCATCACTGCTACAGCTCGGTCTGCTCAACCGTACGTATACACACACACACACACACACACACACACACACTACTAACATTCATGATCATCACAGCGTTAGCATCACTGCTACAGCTCGGCCTGCTCAACCGTACGTACACACACACACACACACACACACACACACTACTAACATTCATGATCATCACAGCGTTAGCATCACTGCTACAGCTCGGTCTGCTCAACCGTACGTACACACACACACACACACTTGTGTTTTGTCCTCTCACTGTGTCTTCTGTCTCCTAATGCAGTGATCGGGAAGTACAGTCTTCGGCACGATGAAGGTAAAACTAAACAAAATATTATGAATAGTTTTATAAAGCAGTGGCTCTGAGCTGTGTGTGGGAAAGCAGGGTTTATTATCAGAATGTTTAAATTTGATCAAACTCATTATTTCGATGCACACTTGAGGCCAAATGAGGAACACATGCCAGCATGAACCGGTTGCGTGACACATTCAATGAAAACCACGAAAACACTGCAACGTTTTAAAAATATACAGCCCAGTTGATGCTTGCAAGTGCCTCCAATTCAAGAGAACACCAGTTAATACTGTTCAGTATTTCATTTAAGACATTTTTTGTTTACATCTGCTAAATGACTCTCGTCCTTCCCTCGTGGGTCAAGATGACCCGAAGACTAAAAATTATACTTCTTTTTTTTTTTGTCCAGAAAGCTTATTTTATTTTAATAATACTTTTTCCATTCCATTCATTCCTAAGGGGGTCACATTGACCCGCGAGTTAAGGATTTGTTACTTTTTTTTATTTTAACCACAAAACTCCTCGAATCCATTAAATATTTGTTTGTGTATTCGTGATTCAAGTGCGACAATAGTCCTGGCACTTAAAGGATCTTAAGTGTATATATAATTATAATGGAAGCCTATTTTCACTTTAGTAAGTAAATATAATATAAAAGGTAATTGCGATTTTATTTCTTCCGTTCCACAATGTCACTTTATTTTTAATTTCAAACTTTTTTTCCCTATTGTGATCTGGTCATTTTTGACCCAAAACTGTCAAATTTTGAGTTAGAAAAATTTTTTGGGGAATGATTCTAAACTTGGTGAAGGTTTTGGCACTACCCGTGTGAACACACAATCATGGACGTGATTTGAAAATGTTAAATGGTCCTGGAAAAAGAAAAATAGTCCCCCTTGTGCTCCTTGTGAAGATGAATGGGGAACGAATATCCAACACATCAACCTCAAATGTTTAGATTTATGCCTTTTTTTTTTTTTTTTTTTTTTTTTTACCGTTTTAGCGTAAAAAAAAGTTAGGAATATATATACATTTCATATATAAAAAAAATTGTTTTTTGTGCATTTTTCATGGTAATAAAGTTAAACTTCTATTACTTTTTTTTTAAGTCAAAACTTTTTTCACTTTAGCAATAATCTGTTAAGTCTAACTCTTTGTCCACCACTGACGGACTTCTCCAGCTTTCCGTGCTTTCACTGTTATATGGTAGGGGGCGCTGTTACGCATATTCGGAATCTCCGGATCAAAATACAGATACAAACCAGAAACTGTTTTTTTTTTTTTTTATGAAACTTGCCCACATTCAAGATTTGATAAAAAAAAAATTATATAGCTAAAATAAAACTTTTTTTGGGTTGTTGTTTAGAAGCAGATGTTCTGTTCTTTCTTTTGATATATTGCATGTTCAGATATTCATATTAATTTATTATTCAAAATATTCTGGGGGCCATTAAATTTTTGTCAAAAACGCTGGTGTTAAAACACATCGAACTTAAAGTCATTTCAGGTCTATGCTTAAAAAAGTGAATAAATAGATTATTACTACTGCATAAATATAATTTAGTACCATGAAATCGAACTTAAAAAATTGTACATTAATTAAAAGAAATAAATAATGTGGTAATTTGTGTCCGACACGTGAACAGCACCAGAGGGTTAAACTAAATCGCACAATTTTCCTTTTTATTTGTTTTTACTCTTTAAACTAGCAGAAGTGGGCTTCCATATATTTTATATTCGTATATACATATTATTTTTCTTCTTAAAACTATCAATTATGACGATGGGAAAGGAAAAGGCTTCATGTATAAAAACACAAGCATGTATTTCTGTGTACAACATGTTGGCATAAATTGTGACATTGATTTGAATGCAACTATTATTGAAATATTTTTGTGCATGTTATTAACTTCACAACACGCTGAATGTCAGTTATTAGCAGTGTTGCTATAGGCGTACATTAGACAGCATAAAGCCTGTGTCTGTGAGCTAAAGTGTGTGTGTTCTGATATGTTGTGTTCTGTCCCAGTTCTGCGAGACACCCTGAATCAGCGCTTCTCGTACGCGTTCTCCATCATCGGGATGTTCTCGTCTCACGCCGTCAGCACGCTCAGCATCTTTTACTGCGCAGAGATCACCCCGACTGTCATCAGGTCAGCACACGTCAGTCTGTCTGTCAGATCACAGGGGTCACCGGACGCACAGCTCACTGTTATACGGTGTTTGCATATAAATGTGTGTGTGCAGTGTGTGGACACAACCACCATACAATGAAAAAATCCATTTTCTTTTTTTTTAATCCTCAAAAAGCCTAAACACTCTCAGTAATCAAGCTTTCTGAGCACTATGATGTTATGTCCCTTTTATAATCATATCCAGTTGGGAGAAATATCATATTATATTTTATAATATTGGTAAAAAATCACTGCTTTGGCTCATCTTTGATGCAGTTTTTTTTTTTTTTTGGCCCCTAATTTAATAACTAATGATCGTTGCGACGGAAGTGAATCCATCAAAACATAAAAAATTAACCCAACAATTAACTGGAATGGTATTGGTTACTACGGTGTTAAAATATCAACTTAAATTCATTTAATTTGATCCATGCACACTTAAATATTTCCTGAATCAAAACCGTGACTGGATACAAACTGAACCAAGAGACAATAGAGCCGTTAAAACTCCTCAAATTAACAAGACACAGGAAGTAGCTGATCACAGATTACATAATAAAAGCCTTACTTTCATATAATGCTGACACTTAAAGGTGCAGTGTGTAAATTTTACACACCCGCGGTGTATGTAGACAGAAATGCTCATTCTAAGATAATAAAAACATTCATCCGTTAATAAAAACGGTTCATTATATAAGGTCTTCATACATCATTGAAAACATAGTTATGTATATGATATTGCATTTCTGTCAACAGATCCTCCGAAATATTACACAGTGCACCTTTAAAACAGCGAACACAAGCACAATCATTTTAAAACTAAGTCATTCAATCAAAACTAACTTTAGCTGGAAAATAACATTATTCAAGAACCGCTATAAAGCCAAAACAATCTGTTACCTTAAATTATACGTTTATCTCTGTAAAGCAGCTTTGAAACAGTTTACATTGTTAACAGCGCTATATAAATGAAGATACTTGACTACTCTGAGTGTTTAGGATTGGGAAGTACTACGGCTGCCCCGATTGAAAAATGTGTAACCGCTCCATAACTTGTATAACTGTGTTGTCTTATACCTCGTGTGTCTGTAGAGAGATGCACCATTCACCGCCACGATACGATCTCCCTCACGAAGCCCCGCCTCCTGACACACACACTCGTAATGTGAGGCGTGCTGTGCGCGGTACAAAAACAGCACTTTAAAGGGGTCACCGGATGCACAACTCACTTTTATATTGTGTTTGCATATAATGTGTCTTTGCAGTGTGTGGACACAACCACCATTAATCCATTCACTCCTAAAAAAATAAGTCGTTTGGATTTTCTGAGCAATATGATGTCATATTGCTCATGCTCCGCCCACAACCACTGACGGACTGTCCCGTATTAGCATATTTCCCGTATTAGCATATTTCTGTAACACATTTCCATCAAGACATCACTTTACACCGTGTTCTAACTACAATGTGATAAAAAAAAATTTGTCCATGTTAATCAGAGTTTTGTCCTAACCAGCCGCGGCGTTCCTATTTTAGAAACGGTTTCTATTATTCTGCGCCGTCACGCTGGAACAACAAACACAAAGTGTGGCGATGATAATCTCAGGCACTGTTATGTGCTTTATTTAATGTTAAAAGCGTGTCATGTGACTTTGAATATCATTTAGTGCTCCAGCTTTGAGCTGTAAAAGCAACACTGGAGAATTCACCTCAGATCTTGAAATTAAACATAGAAACAAGAACGTTCAAACTGTGAACAAACAACTTTCTTTGACAAAGATTGTTTTAGTGACTTAGCCTACGTATTTTTAATAATGTTTAAATAGTGTAATATTTATGAATTTGATTATGTACTTGCGTCAAGATTACTCACTGGTGCTGTGCACTCGCCGTGAGACTCTGCCCACACGCTGTTCTGATTGGCTGTGCACTCGCCGTGAGACTCCGCCCACACGCTGTTCTGATTGGCTGTGCACTCGCCATGAGACTCCGCCCACACGCTGTTCTGATTGGCTGTGCACTCGCCATGAGACTCCGCCCATACGCTGTTCGGATTGGCTGTGCACTCGCCGCGAGACTCCACCCACACGCTGTTCTGATTGGCTGTGGGTTTTAATTGATTTTGACACATCTCGCAGTCGCGTCGTGCGTCTAGTGTGGACAGACAAATAATTTGTCACTGGAATCTTATTACATCTTGTTAGGACGCGGTGTCAGTGTCGACACCCCCCATGGGTGAGCAGTTGCTCATTAACATTTAAAGAGACATGCACCGAAACGGGTTGCTGTGAACAGAGCTGCATTTTAATCTTTTATCATAAGTCTTGGAGTATCGCATGATATCGTATCGTGATATGTATTGAATCGTGACATGCTACACCCCTATTACCTGATGTTTGCCGTGATGAATGTGTGTTTTGACCAGTGTCTCTTCATTTGTCGTAACAGGGGTGGTGGCGTGGGTCTGGTCCTCGCGAGCGCAGGGTTCGGCATGTTAACAGCCCCGCTCATGGAGCTCCACAATCAGAAGGGTTTCTTCCTGCATCACGTGATCCTCACCTGCTGCACGCTGCTCTGCATCATTTGCATACCGTTGCTACCGGAAACCGCTGGCCAACCACTGCCTGAGACTATCGCGGAGGGGGAGGGGCTTCTGAGGAGGCCCATCCTCCCCGGAGAACAGCACCACCTCCTGGCCAGAACCGAGGTCAGGGAATACTCACGCGTTCAGGACACGCCCCTCCACCAGGTCGTCAACCCCGGCAACGGCTCAGTGCCTAGCAACAGTACAGCCAACGGCGTGAGGACTTCATGACGGCATTTTCTAAGAACGGCCAATCGAGGAACGGTGTGAGCGATCGGTTCGATTGTAAAGAAAGGGTTTCATTCGTTCGGTTTTTTAAAGGCCGCGCACGGAGACAGATGTGCTGATAAAGTGTCAAACGCCTCATTAACCAGCAGAAAAGAAACTGAAAATGTTATTTTAACTTGCATTCAGCGAAAGGAGTTCTATTTTTCGAACGGCCACTAATTTAACGTCACCGAACAACAACCTCATGGAGGAGTGCCACTGATTTGAATGTGCTTTTTTGTAAGTTTGGTAAATGTTTGGTATTTATTAAGGACAGAATGACGACGATAAGAAACGACGGGCCTCGTTCAGGACACGAGTGAATATTTGTTGTTACAGGGCTTGAATTTCTGCGTGGAATTGCGCATAATTTTACTCATTCCTGACAATTTGTGCTCGCAAGTGTCAGTATTAAAAATGTTGTTGTTTTTTCACTGCTTATTATTGCGTTTAAACAGTCAAATACACACAAAATACACGTGAAACTCGAAAGAATATGGTGCAAAAGTTCATTTATTTCAGTAATTCAACTTAAAAGGTGAAACTAATATATTATATAGACTCATTACATGCAAAGTGAGATATTTCAAGCCTTTATTTGTTATAATTTTGATGATTATGTCTTACAGATTATGAAAACCTTTTCACAATATTCTAATTTTGAATTTGGGGTTTTCATAAGCTGTAAGTCGTAATCATAAAAATTATAACAGATTCAGATTATTTTATTTAATGCCATGTCAGCATTCAAAGCTATTTTCATGGCAAAAATTAATATCATATAAATATAATAAAAACAGAACAAACAACAAGTCATTATACAAGAGTTTTTAAATTAACATATGATAAAAAAAATCCAACACATTTTCAGGCATAATCTCATTAAATATGTCCTTAAGTGACGTAACTTCATAAAAGAGCATTCTGCTTGTATAAAGTCCAGGACAATCCAATAAAATATGTTTGACAGGTAAGGGAATTTTACAAATCATTCATAAAGTTGGGTCTTCACCTTTAAGCAAAAAAAAAAAAAACAGCTCTGGTGTAGACCAAAATCTAGTTTTAAAATTGATAAAAAGTCTGTTTGTAATTTCCTGATGAGTTTCATACAACTTATTATTCTTTCACATATTCCACTCTTCTTGCAACTTATTTAAAATATATTGATTAATAATAATCGGTCTGATATCTGAGGGAGGAATTTGACATTCAATAACTACCTGATTAAGAGGAAATTATAACAAATAAAGGCTTGAAATATCTCACTTTGCATGTAATCAGTCTATATAATATATTAGTTTCACTTTTTACAATACAATTTTATTTGTATAGCACATTTAAAAACAACTGGCGTTGACCAAAGTGCTTAACAAGGCCAAAAGACAAACAATAAAAATAGAAATGTAAACATACAACACACACACATCAGGATATATTAAAAGTTATTGAGAAAAAAAATGCGTTTTCAAAGTAGATTTAAAAATTGACAAAGTTTGGGCAGATCTCATGTAAGGTCCAATGACTTTTAAGTTGAATTACTGAAATAAATGAACTTTTGGCGAGTATCCACGTCATGTTTTAAGTGAATGTAAACAGTTGAGAAAGAAACCGCATGTGTAACTGTATGGATCCGTGCGCCAGGTTTTAAAGTGACAGTAGCCTAATATTCCTGCTGCCAAATTATGTGATATTAAAAATATCTATGGCAGATTTCCCCCATGGTATCCGTGACAAAAGTGTGGCCAGTGGAAATGATGAGTGGCTCGTAACTTAGGAAAACCACTAGCCATAGCAGAAAAAGCCCTGGTTGTAATGCTCTCCATTCGTAGGAGTGGTTGTTCAGCGCAACAGAAATGAGTTTCGCTCGCGTCTCATGAATGAAGCCCGTCGTGTCCGTGTGCACCTCGCTGTGTTCAGGTTTTATAAGTCTGTCTGTTTTGCACTAAAACTAGAGAAGCAATCATGAGTTGGCCAGATGAATCTGAACGGAGTGTGTATGAAACCACTGGACAGATGATGGCTTAAAAAATACAACAGCACAACGTAATGGTCTGCTCGTAACATGCAAACATTCACACACTCAATAACCCTCATCTGGCGAACCGAGCGTGTCATGGGTCGATCGCACCGCAAAATCACATTAGCATTTTCCTCCCGTATTATTAATGTAAAATTTCAAGTATTTATGTACTATTTTAGTATTTTGATGTTTGCTAAGTAAAAACATAAGTAATGAGAATTTAATGACAATCATCAAGAATAACGTGCAGATGCATTTAATTTTGCATTGTGCTAATGATATTTAGGAGGAGAGAAAATGAAAATAAAGTCACAATGCATAAATATTAAAATATCATTTATTTTACCTTTTTTGATTTTGTAGTGACATGTGACCCAGACACGCTTCCATGACATTTACTCAAATCCCAAATGTGAACTCTGGTTGATGTGGAGCAAGACCACTAGAAGGGCTGCTGAGTGCTTTCATGTATATTTATCATCAATTATTATGATTATTATTAATGTGTAGAATAGCTGTGGAGTAACTTGAACATCACAACACTCCTGTTCATCCTCAAACTACTGAATATAGAACCAAATTAAGAATAAAAAATAATAAAAAATAAACAGTCTCCCTAACTTACAGGAGAAACTGGAAAAATGAAAATATGGTGCAAAAGTTCATTTATTTCAGTAATTCAACTTAAAAGGTGAAACAAATATATTATATAGACTCATTACATGCAAAGTGAGATATTTCAAGCCGTTATTTGTTATAATTTTGATGATTATGAAACATACAGTTTATAAAATTAGAAATCATCAAAATTATAACTAATAAAGTCTTGAAATATCTCACTTTGCATGTAATGAGTCTTATATAATATTAAAGACTTTATTAGTTATAATTTTGATGATTTCACAATATTCTAATTTTGAATTTGGGGTTTTCATAAGCTGTATGTTTCATAATCATCAAAATAATAACAAATAAAGGCTTGAAATATCTCACTTTGCATGTAATGAGTCTATATAATATATTAGTTTCACCTTTTAAGTGGAATTACTGAAATAAATGAACTTTTGCATGAGTTTTCACCTGTATAGCAGGACATTAATGAAACATGTCAAGGTTGTAAACTGTGATTGCAGGTGTTGTGTGTGTGTGTGTGTGTGTATACAGGCTTCTGGGATATATATATTTATCTCGTGGCATTTCACATCCTAACGGCAGGAGTAATAGTGAGTAATAAGGAACAAGCACAGGATCAATACTCACGTCTGTGTAAGATTACTGTATATGCGTTCGGCTGCTGTCCTGTATGAGCTTCCGCACTCCACGATACTTCAAAAAATTAAAGCACATTGGGGAAAAAAAAAGCACATGAGTGAATCTCACAAAAACAATAACATGCCCAGGCCATTTTTCACTCCAAAAATCAAAAAGAAATGACAAAGTATATTTTTCTCAAAGAAAACGAAACTTATTTTAGGACCAAAAATCTCAATTAAATGTGGAAAAAAATATATTATTAAAATTGTAAGTATATGTCACCAAAAAAAAAAAAAACTGGTTAATTATAAATAAATAAAAATATATTAAAATGTTAATTTTAATATATTAAAATATGAATAAAAAATGCAATGCAGGCCGTTTATTTTAAATAGACTAAAGTGAATAGTGTTTTTGGCTTGAAACGTGACCTGTACACACACTACCGAGATTCACTCAGAGACGGAGTGCATAAACATAAGATTTGTGCTAGAGACTGAAACATTTTAAACATAAGCGTATTTTTCTGTATTTGACTCTCGTTTTGACGATTAGGCTGAGGTGAGAATTTCATACATGTTAATAGTCCATTTTAAGACATTGCACTTGTAAATAAATACCATTTTTAATACAGTATATTGTGTTGCTCGTGTTTGAATAACCGGGTTCTGGTCAATACATTTCTATGACCTTCATGTCTTTTGAGATTTCTAACCAATTAGAGAACTGAAAAATTCATTTTCTTGCATAACCTTTTAAGAGGCCTGGAGCCGAGATGCTTAAAGGGGCAATATGTAGGAATTTTCATTAATACTATAGATTTATTGCCAATGTGTCAACGAAACTTAAACGAGACCTTCCCCGATGGCGTCAGGATGTTTATTAAAGGAGTGGTTGATTATGATTTCACTTTTCTAACTGTAGTTAGTGTGTAATGTTGATGTTTGATCATAAACAACATCTGCAAAGTTACAACGCTCAAAGTTTAAAGCAAAGGGAGATATTTGCTTTACAGAAATTGCTTTTTAAGAACTACAACAAACGGCTGGTAGGAACTACACGACATTAAAAAAGTTTTTAAATTTACAGTGCGTGTGTGAGGTAAAAGGACTGTAGCTCCGCCCCCTGTGCCGGGAGCAGTAGCTCATTTGCATTTAAAGGGACAGACACAAAAACGGTTTTTGCTCACCCTCAAAAAGTGACGATTTTAACATGATATTTAAAAATATCTGTGGGGTATTTTGAGCTAAAACTTCACACACACACTCTGGGGACATCAGAGACTTATTTTACATCTTGTGAAATGGCGTTATACCACCGCTTTAATAGTATATCACTGTAAAAGTATTTCAAACTTTTTTACTTCTAAGCAAAGCCTGAAAAAGACCTTCGCTGTGAGAATATCAGGGTCTTGAATCACGTTCAGTCTCCTGTATGTTAGCCATAAGCTGCTACGCTAGTTCACTAAACGGCTAATCGCTTATAACAAGAGTTTCTGAATTCTACAAACCGCCCCTATAAAATCTAGGTTTTACACAACCTGCTTACATTAAAAATATGAAAAATGAGAAAATACCAGATCAGTTTTTACCAGGTTATTGTATGCTATAACCAGGGGTGCACACAACTTTTTCACTGAGTTACTCCGGTGAGTACCTGGAGATGGTGTTCGGTACTCACCCCATATGTAGCGTGGCCACAGCTGTCAATCATGACATCACATTCCCTTTTTATAGCATCAAACAACTAACTAAGACCAAACTTATTTTAAAAAACGAACACTTAAATTTACATCAGCATGAAAAAAACAACCTAAAATGACAAAACATCTTTGGAAAAAAATGTATTTGAAGTGTAATTTGATTGTTTAGTTTCATCGCGTTCATTAGACTTCATGAGTCAAAAGTAGTCGATCTCCGAATGCAACGTAACAGGGAGGAGAGTAAAGATGGAAAGCTCCTAAAGCTTAGTTACATATATAAGGATCCTCATATAAAAAACAATACTAAAATTCAGAGTCGGTTCATTCGCATTCGGAGATCGACTATTTTTGACTGACAAAATGGCGGCGGACACAGCTACAGTGAGGTGTTCAAAACCTTTCTTTAGTAAACGCTGTTCTCACACACACTGTTCTCACTGCTGGAGTTCATGTGTGGAGCCGCTGGTGACGCTTCAGCAGTGTCATGTTGTGTCGAGCCGCATTAGTGTGTTAAACACACAGATGTTGATACTATCACAGTAGCGCCCCGTGCTCTCACATTCAAAAGGCATTTTGATCGAAAACAAAAATACGGTAAATCTTAAAAGTGGCGTTTCCATAATAATTATGCTTTAACATGAAAGTTTGACTCGGGTAGATTCACAAAAAGAGTCTAGGTTCAATTTTGGCGACAGTTTCTCTAAGTACGCAAAGACGCGTAGTAACACAAGTGGCGCGCATGCGTACCCGTTATGTGCACCCCTGGCTATAACCCACATATTTTTGTCTCAGACCGGAAAAGTACCACACAAAAATAGTATTGCATTACAACAGAACTTTTTTTCTTTAGATTTATTGAACTATGTACAAAAAAACCCTGTTGCAGAAAGAGTGACTGTTTAAAACTGGTCAGGATGAAGCTCCATCTCCTTCTTGATCCGGTCCTCCACCAGCAGAGCCAGATTTGAGTTCGTCATGGGCAAGTTGTAGCTCACAAACACCTGCTTCTTTGTCTTCTTTGCTGAAAAGAAATGGAGAAAAATAAATGCAGTTGAACACCAGACTTGTTAGCCATTCTCACCACAGAAAGATTTGCACTTTACACCGTCTTAACTGGACATTAATGCAACTGAAGATTTAAGGTTTTCCATGAGCATGCCTGGTAATACCAGACTCTGCTACTTCACTTTGCTTCGTAGACAGAGTCTGGAATATGGCATAATAGAGAAGTGTTTTCTCTCTCGCTAGGGGGCGATTGTCTGAAGTTTAAAATCATTGGTTACCCGTAAGCCAATCAGATAAGTTTAGTTAGGACATGTTATGCGCCTGTACAGCCGCATCGAACCACAGACATTAGAGTGCGGATTGGGCCGAATTTGTCAGTCCGAGCCCGGCCCGCGTCCGACAGAGCAGTAACCGAAACCGACCCGAGCCCGACAGGCATAAAGATATTTATGTTCGAGCCCGACCCGAGCCCGACAGTTAAAATCCCATTTTTTTTCTCATACTAATGACAATTGTACGTTTGTTTGTGTGGAAAGCCGCTTTTATTAAGCAACTGTAGGAAGTCAATCGGAAATGTCAACAGGACAAGCGCTCTTAACACAGGCGCGCGCACATTATGCACGTGTTTCGTTGTCACGGCAACATAAACAAATGTCCACACACAGGAAGACGGATGTTATGGTAATATTTTACATGTATTTTAATCACAAAAACGAACGTTTGCATCAAGTGAAAGCATCAGGCACATCGGCTACCTACATAATAAGCTGTTTTAAATTTAAAATGTTCAATGCCTTATCGCGCTGATGTGACCGAGCACGACCCGAACCCGAACATCATTTCTAAATATCTGTCCGAACCCGGCCCGGCCCGGCGGGCTCGGGTCGGGTATCCATCCTCTAACAGACATCATGCATCGAACTCAAATCTATGATCGAACTTCCACTGTAAACACATGATGATGCGAGCGAAATACCGGAGTGAACATGGCTGTAAACGACTTTTGCAGATTATGCGTCGTTAATCTACGCATCCACGGTACAATCACGGCCTCTAAACTTATTTTGACAGAGTGAAACAAGAAAATATTTGTAGCCAACTCTCAAATTTAGGATTAGATCTTTTAAACACAGCCAGTGCCGCTGCTAGCCATTTCGGTGCCCTAAGCATAATTCCTTTATGATGTCCTCTCCCCCGAGAAGCTTCATGAGGCGCGCGCGCGGTCTCTTGCTCTCTCTCTCTCTCTGCCGTGCACGCGCTACGCGGTTTGGAGCACAGTCTCTGTCTCGCGGGCGCGCTCGCTCTAGATTCCGGAGATTTTAACTAATTCGCGGGCGTCAGTGAGCCGCTATCAATATGCGGGAGACTCCCGGGAGGCTATTTTTTGGTGCCTCCTCAGCTCTTGGTTCTCTACGCTACGCACAGCGCGTGGTGGGAGCGGCGGCACTGGTTCTCCATAACAGAGCGAACTGCATCCCGTGTCTCGTTTCGGTTTTCGATTTCTCTGACCTACAATGTAAAACTCGGCGCTTAGCGTCTACGTCACGGCTCTCAGCCCGCCCTCTGTTCGTTGATTGGCCCGGCCGTCCAAAGGCCGCTGGAAAACTGAAAGATAGGCCGCTATCTCAGACTGACTACAGGAGCGAAATGAATTGAGCAAATGACTAGAGCTGTCATGATTCATCGATTAAATACGAGCTTCTGTAGCCCCGCCCCTTTTCAGCGCTGCACTCGGTGTCTTTTGTCTTCCGGTCTGTATTTTCAAAAGCGATCTTGCGTATTTATGAATGAACGGCTTGTTTTAAAATCTTCCCCGTCTACTGACATTTGTTAAGACGTCTGCTTTAAACATTACAATCCTCATGATAACTTTCGTAAACTTTACATTAAGTAAATCCACTTCACCAGCTAATCACTCTTCAACAGCAATGCCATAGAGATACACGGAGCGACCGCAAAACGGAAGTTCAAAGACCCGTCCCCTTAGTTACTGTTGCTATGTCCGACAAGCCACGCCTCTCTCACACCACACACACACCATGTTCTCACGGAGTGAAAAACACATCGCGGAGCAGAGAGGAGACCGACAACACACAGACAGACACAGACCAGCTTACTTTTGATATGAAACAAAGGCTACGTTTACACGTGGACGGCTATTTTCATAAATGGACATTTCACCCTCTCCGTTTTCATAAATAACATCGAGCACACCTGTCAGTTTTCAGAACAGTGATCGAACACAAACCCGTGTGTATGCCGTCTAGAGCCGGCCAAACCTGTAGGTGGCAGTGTCACGAGAAGCTCAAGCCCACGTTAGCCAATCAGAATCCAGACAATAGTCTCATACTGTGACGTCGGCGGCCTAAAGCTCAGTTTCTCAGTTTACATGCAAACGAAGTTTTCCAAGATCTCCACTCTTTTTAGATAAATTCGTTTTCAGAGGCGAATTCTCCGTTTGCATGTAAACAAAAGGAAATGTCTCCGTTTTTCAAAATAGCCATGTACGTGTAAACGGGGCCAAAGTCTCAACTTTGAAATTTGGTAATTTTTTAAAGAAATTTAAACAATAAATAGCGTTTTGTGGCTCTTTAATGTGTCGTGACAGATCGCTCAGTTAAAGCCGCTCGTGAACCGATCATCTCTAGTTCATGTATAGCATCAAATAAACATGAATGAACATCAGAAGGAATGTTGTTTTAACCGCAGAAAGACGTCTGTACACTCCGCTTCTCAAGCTCAAATCCTCCCATGTTAATCTACTAACTCTCCTGACTGCTTTGTCCTACAAAATGGTGGATTCGGCGGATTATGATTGGTCAGATGACCTGTCAATCAAACAACCTTCGCTCTGAATTTGCATGATTTGGCCAAATATTAAAGATTAAGTAAACATTTGAAGTAAATATTGTTTGGACAGTATTAAACACGGATTTGATTAATCGTGCTGTAAAGTGTAACAACAGAAGACCTGTTGGCGCCCTCTGCAGGCGTTTGTTATAATACATAATGTACATAAGATGATTGTATATAACATTATGTAACATTTAACAGTGTTGTACAATAAAACCATATGATTACTTGCTTTAGATACTTTATTTGAACTAAATATTATTGCATGATTGTATATGTATTTAGGTCATTTTAAAGGCTTGTTTGCTTAGGTCACAAAAATGTCCCGATTACTCGATTAATCTTCAAAATCATTGCCGGTTACTGAGATAATCCGCCCTGCACACGACTCTCTGACTCGCATCTGCTTGATGATAACCGGTGAAGGTGTTCTTACTGAGTCTCTGAGCGAGAGAGCTGGCGGTCGTGTCTGACGTGTCTCCCAGCACCAGAGTGGACAGAGGCATTGAATCCTGGGAAAAAAGAGCAAATCATGATATGAGCTTCAGAAAACACTTCTGTTCATGTGCTGTGAACCAGATCACAAATACACCCGTATAAAAGAAATTGCATATATATATATATGTGTGTGTGTGTGTGTGTGTGTGTGTATATAGGTAATAATTTATTTTATAAGGGTGTATTTTTTATTTGAAATGTTTTCTCTGACTGGTTATATATACACATATATACACACACAGACACACACAAATACATACATATACGAATATATGTTCACATATACACACACACACACACACATATATAAACACGCGCGCGCGCGCGCAAACACACACACACACACACACACACACACACACACATACATACAGATATGTTCACATGTACATATATATACACACACACACATATATATGTGTGTGTGTGTATATATATATATATATATGTTCACATGTACATATATATATATATATATATATATATATTTTAGGGCTGTCAAAAGATTAATCGCGATTAATCGTATCCAAAATAAAAGTTTGTTTACATAATAAATGTGTGTGTACTGTGTATAATTATTTATATATATATAAACACACACAATCATGTATACATACAAGGAAAATTGGTTATATTAATATATAAAATATGTATATATAATATAAATTATATAAATGTATATACAGTATGTAAATGCAAATATTTCTTAAATATATACATGAATTTGTACACAGTACACGCACACACATATTATGCAAACACAAACTTTTATTTTGGATGCGATTAATCTTTTGACAGCCCTAATATATATATTTTATATATACACACACACACAATATATATATATTATATATACACATACACACATATGTTACCGGTATATATACACATCTCACACACACACACACACACACACATATATATATATACATCTCACTCACTCACTCACTCACACACACACACAAATGCAAATATTTCTTAAATATATACATGAATTTGTACACAGTACACACACACATATATTATGCAAACACAAACATTTATTTTGGATGCGATTAATCTTTTGACAGCCCTAATATATATATTTTATATACACACACACACACACAATATTATATATACACATACACACACACACATATGTTATATATACACATCTCACACACACACACACACACACACACACACACACATATATATACATCTCACTCACTCACTCACACACACACACACAAGATAATGTCGCAGATACTGCAGGACTCACGTGTTTACTGGCGATGGCCACGGCCAGATTGGACAGCACCGGGCCGGACCCGATCCAGAGGAAGAACCCGCCGCTCAGCTTCATCACGTGGAAATGAACCAGTTGCTCCATGATCTTCTCTGAGAAATCATGAACAGAGATGCCCTGGACAGGCGCCTGAGTGCTGGAGTTGCCGTTCTCCACAGTCTCCATCCCGATCAGCCTTCACACAGCGATCAAATCATGCAGAAATCTCATGATGAAAGTAAAAACACACACATCTAACACACACGCGCGCGCCCCGTTCTTCCTCAGTTCCGCTCAGCGACGGACTGTAGCGACACCCGCTGGTCTGGAGGACGAGTGCCGGAAACAAAACCATCAGGAATTTTACGTAAAAGGAGGGGTGGTTGATTATGATTTCACTTTTTTTAACGTTAGTTAGTGTCAGAGCCGTTAAATATGATATTTTCAACGGCTCTGGTTAGTGTGTAATGTTGCTGTTTGAGCATAAACAACATCTGCAAAGTTACGACGCGAGCCTGTAGCGTCACCCGCTGGTCTGGCGGTAAACAAACCTTTTCCCCTAATGGTTTTTCATTATTTTGTATTCCAGAGTGTTCTTTTATTTTTTTGTACACTTTGTATTTCTTGGTATATAGTGTATGTTTTACTTTTTTATTATTATTTATTTTTCTCTTTGTATTTTTATTGTGTAAAGTGCCTTGAGAAGCTGCTTTAAATGTGCTATATAAAATAAAGTTTATCATTATTATTTTTATTAAAGGGACAGTTAGACAAAATATTTCTCTGAAATCTGATAGCTTACTTTTTCTGCCCCCTCCAGGTAGTGTAACCACTGTTCCTGTATGCTTCTAACGTGTCTCGAGGAACTTTTAGTTTGTGAACGGCGATGATCTTCTGTTAACTTTTTTGACTAAGGCTATGTTTACAAGGAAACTATCTGAAGAGAAAACGCAAAAGTGGCGTTGCGTTATCACTGTTTATTCTGCGTTTAGACGAGCGTTATGGGGGGAAATCTGCGTGCATATGGTGACGCAAAAGTGTGTGAGATTGGATGTAGTGTGCACTCCAGACGGCTAGGTGGCGATGTGGAGCACTGAGAGTGAAAGAGACGCTGACACAGTTTGTCATGTTTAATACGGTAAAGCCGCTGCTTTAACCCTCGGCGCTCTTCACGTGTCGCTCAAAAATTACAGATTTTTTTTTTTTTTGTCAATGAAATTAATGCTATATTAGTTTGATAATGTTTTGTTATTTTCCTGTACTGGCGCATGCCTGTGACGTAAACGCGTACGCGACGCCTTCACTGTCTAGCAGACTTTTGCGTTTTTACCGTTTTTACCCTTTAGACGGGAACGCGGCGGTGGAGAGTTTTTAAGATTTCCACTCTGGAGGGTGTTTCACTTTTTTGCGTTTTTAAGCCCCAAAAACGCCGTCGCCGTGTAAACGAAAGGCACATCCGATAAAATATTTTTACGTTTTCACCCGCGAGCGTTCTCGTGTAAACAGGGCCTTAGCTATATTTCTCAACAACCCTCGTCAGTTCAGATACTTCATGTGTTCTAGCTCAAGCACACCTGGCGACACTAATGAAGCCCTTGATTAGTGAGACGACACCCGTTCTGCAGATCTGAGCTGATGTGACGGATTCTGTTCAGGAGGTTTAATTAATTAAAAGTTGCATTTTCAGTTTGAAACCACTAAATTAGCTAATTTTGTTTGATTTGTTCATTGCTGACAGTGAAATTTGACCTGATTTGCAACGGGGGTTGAATAATTTTGATTATTGAATCTTTTATATGTTATGGTTTCAGAAAATGGTTTGGCAACTTGTTAGTTAAAATTAGGTCACAACTTCAAAATGTTGTTAGAAGAGCTGGAAAAATAATTAAAATTTTACAAATAAAGGTCTGTAAAGAAGCAGAGCCTTTAAATTATTGGTGATCCAAGCCATAAGTATGAGCTGATGCGGGAGATACAGCCATTACATATTTAAAGCAGTAATTTCCTATACTAAACCTAAACTAATCTTGGCAAACTATATATCATTTGAAAGCTTACAATCTCTAGTTTACATATTTGGTGACTGATTTTCTAAATAAATGACAGAGGAGCCGTAATTTATCAATTTGCAACAAGAATATGTTCATACTCCTAAGGTGTGTTCAGACCTTTATTTTGAAATAGTGATGAACATGAAAAATCATGAAAGAATGGTAGAAACCTCAGTTTGTTTTCATGCCAAGAGTTCAGAAGATAGCATCCGTTCAATTCTTTTAGAAAAAAAGCTCTGAAAATGTTTTGAATATAAAGAAAACAATAATAGATTCAGCATTAGTGATGTGGCGGCGAGCTATAATGCACATACGTGTTCTTTGTGTTTCTTAGAGGTTGAATTCATTTCAAAATCTGCCAAACTTCCAACACTACTTCTGAATAGGACGAATACTTCATAAATTGTATGAAAATTTTAAAAATAATGGTTCAGACTCAAACCACATATGGAGATGGAGGCGCCCTTATATGGGCAGTGATGTCCACTAGTGGAGAAGTGTGGTACTGCGCACAAACTAAATCTCACTGAACGCTTATCTTCTGAGATATCAACCTAACATTTGAAACACAACTTGTTCCGATTTTTTGCCATTTTTAGAGTCCACCCGGTTTTAAAAAAAATCTATATTTTATGAATAATAAAAATTAACATTGTACATTTTCATAAACTCAAACTTCTATAACTTTTTTCTGTTTAACTTTCTTAATTTATTTCACATCTACAAAAATCTGTCAAATGTCTTCTTTAAAACAAGACCAATCTTACATCTATATTTCAAAGCATTCTTGAATTACAACCATTTAAGTTCGAAATGTGCATTAAGGGGTTAAACATATATATGTTTGTGTTGTATGTATATATAATATAAACATCACAGTATTTTATCTAAACTAGATTTTAGTGTATTATTGTTATTAGAACACTATGAATTATTAACTTTATATACTGTAAATGGGAAAAAAAATTGGGGGTAACACTTTACAATAAGGTTCATTAGTTAACATTAACATTATGTTATCATGCACTAATAATGAACTGCACTTATACAGCATTTATTAATATTCGTTAATGTTAATTTCAACATTTCCTTATACATTAATAAAAAACATTAGTTAATGCGCTGTGAACTAACATGAACAGCTGGATTTTTATTAACTAGCACCAAAGATATACAGCAACACATGTATTGCTCGTGGTTTAGTTCATGTTAATGTGAACTAATGAACCTCATTGAAGTGTTTTCAGTTGTGAAGTGTGTGTGTTTGGAGCAAGTCTTGAATGTTTTGATGCACGCGTGTGAAAGCAGAGCTGGAAAAGTCGATAAGAGTGTTTCACTTCCCAGTGGCTCAAGCCCGCGGCGTCACGCTGGTCTGCACTGGTTTCACTAACACTCAACAGTGTGTGTGTGTGTGTGTGTGGTGTGTGTGTGTGTGTGGTGTGTGTGTGTGTGCGTGTGTGTGTGTCCACAGGTGCTGGGATGAGCGGGGGCGTCCCTCGTCGAGTCTCTGGCCCCTCGGCGTCCCCTGAGATTGATCACTCAAGGACAGGACAGAGGAATGTTTACATCTGTGTGTGTGTGTGTGTGTGTGTGTGTGTGTGTGTGTGTGTGTGTGTGTGTGTGTATGTGTGTGTGTGTGTGTGTGTGTGTGTAGCACCCTGAGCATGGGGAATTGAAGGGGCTTTTTCTCACATTCTCGCAATGTGTACAACCGCCAGCAATGTCAACTCAAGTCACCTGCATTCATATAGCGCTTTTAAATATATAGATAGTTTTAAAGCAGTTTTATAATAGGGAATTAAAGCGGTGGTTGAACATGATTTGACTTTTCTAACTGTAGTTAGTGTGTAATGTTGTGTTTGATCATAAACAACATCTGCAAAGTTACAACACTCAAAGTTCAGAGCAAAGGAAGATATTTACGTTTAAAGAAATCGCTTTTTAAGAACTACAACAAACGGCTGGTAGGAACTACACGAGCTTCCTCCCGGGTTAGTGACATCACCAACCCTAGAATTTACATAAATTTACATATGTGAAGCGCTTTGAGGACCCAAGCTACGTGAACGGCTATTTTCATAAATGGACATTTCACCCTCTCCGTCTTCATAAATAACATCGAGCACACCTGTCAGTTTTCAGAACAGTGATCGAACACGAACCCGTCTAGAGCCGGCTAAACCTGTAGGTGGCAGTGTCACGAGAAGCTCAAGCCCACGTTAGCCAATCAGAATCCAGACAATAGTCTCATACTGTGACGTCGGCTGCATAAAGCTCAGTTTCTCAGTTTACATCCAAACAAAGCTTTCCAAGATCTCCACTCTTTTTAGATAGATTCGTTTTTAGAGGCGAATTCTCCGTTTGCGTGTAAACAAAGGGAAATGTCTCCGTTTTTCAAAATAGCCATGTATGTGTAAACGGGGCTCCAGAAAAGCCAAAAAAAATTAACAAATTATTATTCTTATTATAAACCCCGCCCCCGGAACACGATTGATAGATTATCATGACAGAATATGCTAATCAGTAAATAGAAGATAACTACATAAGCTTCATAAATTCATCAACTAACCATTCAGAAATGTCCTGTTCTTCTACATGTGTCACTTCTTCTTGAGTCTCTCCATCTTTCTGACTCCGGTTTGAACATAAACATTGACATTTTCAGTGCGTGTGTGTGTGTGTGTGTGTGTGTGAGGTAAAAGGACACTAGCCCTTGAAGCTCCGCCCCCTGTGCCGGGAGCAGCAGCTCATTTGCATTTAAAGGGACAGACACAAAACTGTGTATTTTTGCTCAACCTCAAAAAGTGACACTTTAACATGCAATATAAAAATATCTGTGGTGTACTTTGAGCTGAAACTTCACACACACACTCTGGGGACTTATTTTACATCTTGTGATGAGAGCATTATACCACCACTTTAAAGTAACAGAGATTGTTTAGGCTTTACAGCAGCTCTAGAATAAAGTTATTGTCCAGATAAAGTGAGTTTTGATTGATTCACTTCCGTTGCAAAGATCATTAGTTATTAACTTAGCGGCCGCAAACATGACACTGTTTTAACTGAAGACAGAAACTTTTAACACGTTCTGGTTCATTCACACGACGCCAGTGTTTGGGGCTCGAGAACACACACTTTAAAACAGGATCCCAAGATGCATTAATTTTTTTTTGAAAAACTTTATTATCTCTGTGTAAACTTCAAAGAATCTGTGAAAACACAGATAGCGTGCAGATGCATATTAGTGTGTGCGTTTAAATATATATGTGCGCAGGCGTGTAGTCTTTCTTTACAAATTGGCATCGCCAAATTCCTTGTCTGGCCTTAAAAATTAATAATAAAAATTTTTTTGCATGCATGCATTTCAATGCACGAGTGTAAGAGAACGACAACATCGATAAGAGCTGCACATTACACACACACACACACACACACACACACACACACACACGGTGTGGTTACAATAAGAGTTATTAGTTTATATATTTACTAACATTAACTAACAATGAGCAACACATTTGTTATATTTATTAATCTTTGTTAATGTTAGTTAATAAAATTACAGATGTTCATTGTTTGTTCATGTTAGTTCACAGTGCATTAACTAATGTTAATAACCTTTGATTTTAATAATGTATTAGTAAATGTTGAAATTAATAAGGTTAATAAATGCTGTAGAAGTGTTGTTCATTCTTAGCTCATGTTAACTAATGAACGTTATTGTAAAGTGTGACCCCAGATTTTCAGGTTCTGTTTGCACTTCATAAAACTAACTTATAGTTTAATAATAACTCATATGCAAAAATAATATGGGGGGGGGGGGGGCTCAGTGGGTTGTACTATAATCTGTATAACACATAATGCATAATGCATGTACATTGTGTATTCTTCTAGTTCTTTGCAGAGTTATTTTAGATATATATCAATAAACTAAATACAATGAGAAATGTTGCCTTTAAATGCAACTATAGCTGAAATAAAAAGAGTATTTTAAAAATGTATTTTAACTTAAGTAATTAAAATATTTGTATGCTTTTTAGTTTTAGTTAGCTTTAATAACTCTTGTTCTTTGAGAATGCATGACAGTTTATTATATATTCACGCTTCAGTTTTGTCGTCTGTCGCTTTAAATGCACGAGCTCGCTAAAGCAGGATGGATTCTGATTGGCTGTCAATGTGTTTACGCTTCATCACTTGAAAAAATAAATAATTCTGAAAGCGATTCGATATCGTTCCTCTGTGTGTCTGTGCCGTTATAGTCGTGGTCGATTACATTAACGATTTTTAAAACCATTAAGGCCAGTTCACACCAACAACCAAAGGATGATAACTATAAAGATAACGATAGGCTACATATTTAGTTCTAAAATCGTTCTCTATATTACAGAATAGCAGAGGTCACACCACAGCTAAAACAATAACGGTAGCCTCCAGAGAAACGATAAGATTCCGATTGATGAACGATTAAAAACGTTGACAGCCAATCAGAATCCATTCTGCTTTAAAGAGCTCGTGCATTTAAAGTGACAGACACGCACGTTCTTAAAATAAAAAGAACAATATCGTCTGCTCGTGTGAACGCTAATATAGTTACCCTTGTTGTGAACGGGCCTTTATACCGGGTCAAAAAAGCTTTTTCATCGATTTCTGCTTGAACAATGCGCACTTAAAGAGACAGCTCACCCAAAAATTATAATTCTGTCATAATTTACTCACCTTTAAGTTGTGGGTTCAAGTTCCAAACCTGTGTGAATTTCTTTCTTCTGCTGAACATATAGATATTTTTCAAAAATATGAGTAACCAAGCAGTTCATGGACCCCATTGACTTATACAGTATTAGTTTCCCCATACTAAGTCAATGGGGTCCAACAACTGAGTAAATGAAGACAGAATTTTTATTTTCGGGTGACCTATCCCTTTAACCAGGTGAACTCTCACTAGCGCTCCATCAGACCTGCCGCTGCAAACCGAGCAATTGCAATATCAACAGGTCGTGTTGCTAAATGTGATCATTTCTGCCCGGCAACAGAGCCCTTTGCCCCCCTCTGTCCATAATCCAGCAACATCTGCTGCCATATTCTTTCACACATGCCAAAAAAACACACACAGGCTTTTCTCATTTGAACTGAAAGAAAAACCGGAAAACCAGAGTTGCTAAAAGAGTTCAACACCTTGTCCCAAAAGCAAGAAACAGTAAATGTCCTAATCAAATCTGGTGTGTTAGAGGAAGCCGAGGCCTGTTCACCCAGGACAGATGTTCTCGGGCTGACTTCAGGGTTTGGCCTTGAATTGGGCCTTTAGAGACACAATAAATATGAATTAATACATTAAATATTAAATTAATTAATATCAGACTTGCATTGGATGTGCAAAGGGGTTTAAACTCAACATCGGGTGCACTGAAAACAATTATTTGTAGGATTTACTTTATAAA
>NC_136891.1:1875343-1907843 GCF_949152265.1 Phoxinus phoxinus | reverse complement strand
CCACACAACACACACCACACCACAACACACCACACCACACCACACCACACAACACACAACACACACCACAACACACCACACAACACACCACAACACACCACACCACACCACACCACACAACACACACCACACACCACACCACAACACACCACACCACACCACACCACACAACACACAACACACACCACACCACAACACACCACACAACACACCACAACACACCACACCACACCACACCACACCACACAACACACAACACACACCACACCACACCACACCACACAACACACAACACACACCACACCACAACACACCACACAACACACCACAACACACCACACCACACCACACCACACAACACACAACACACACCACACCACAACACACCACACAACACATCACAACACACCACACCACACCACACCACAACACACCACACCACAACACAACACACCACACCACAACACAACACAACACAACATCTCTCGGTTTCCTAAACGAACTGGACCGATGCCAGACACACATTCAATATAAGAAATAAAAGGCATAAGAAGCTTGTAAGGCATCATATACATCCATAACCATAATCCAAGATCAAGGGCAATATGGAAGAGAAAAGAAAAATAGATGTTGGTTTTAACATATATACTTAAAATGAATCAAATACAGAAAAGTATAAGAAAAAAATTGATAAAAAAAAATGTCTCATCCATATGCAACATGGAGTTTATGATTTAATGTGACAGAATTTCTCAGGAGCTGCGTGAAGTCTCGCTAAAATAAACAAAATTGATTCAGTAAATATGAAATATTGTAAGGTAAAGCTTCGCTCACTCATATCAATATTTGACTGTGAAATATAGAAGGTCAATCTACTCCTCGTATGAGTAACAGTTTATTTTTACGTTTCTTCGGGGGGGGGGGGGGGGGGGAGCACTTTTCAAATGACAATGCAAAAATTCTAAAATTTCAGGTTATGTTTTACATTTTTGCCCCATTATTTCATCCTTCAGTTTTTTCTTCATGCTGTGAACAGATGCGTTTTATAGATGACCTTATGAAAACATTTCAAGGTCAAATCAAAATAGAAAACATGATGTGAGATTCACATAATGACTTTAATTTCATGACTTCGCAGTTTTGTAAGAGTGTGTGAGTTATGAGTTATGATGAGTTATGAGTTAAACAGGTGCTTCGCTTGCAGACGACGGGATTCATTTGAATATCCGGCCATCAACCACAAAACAACAGATTTCTGGGAAAATGTTTGCATTTTGAGTCAAGAATAAAATAAGATAAAATAATAAAATGAATAATAATAATAATTTAAAATAAATATAAATAAAATAAAATGCCAAAAATGAAAAAAATAAATAAATAATAAAATAAAATAAATTTATAATTAAACATCATAAAATTAAATACAATTGTATTAAATTAAATAATAACAGCATAACATAACAAAATAAAATATTATTAAAATGAATAATAAAAAAAATAATAAAAAAAAAAATAATTTAACAACATTAAATGAAATGATTTTTTTTAATAAAAATAATTGTCTAAACTGATAATCATATTTCCACAAATAATGCTTGTATACAGTATATGAATCGAGCTTCTTGTAGAACGTGTTGATCAGTGGATTCCCATAATAACTATAATTATATTTGCGAGCAACAAAATAATACAATTTCAAGTACACTGTAAAAAAAAATTTGGTTTAACTTAAAAAAGCAAGTTAAAATTTTTGAGTTCATTGTAATTAAAAATGTGAGTTAATACAATGAAGAAGAATGGTTTAATAAACAGAAACTCAAAATAGTGTTATCTTCACACATCGAAAGTTGATTTGACAAAAAAAAGTTGTGATAACAATTTTATACAGTGTACATGCAAATTGAAATGAGTCAACCTTATAAATGTGTGTGAATATCATGTGTGTTTTATCCTTTTAAACTGTAGCAACGTTAAAAGTTTTGTTTGTAAAGTGTGTTTTGCATCTTTTTTAGTGCAATAAATGTCACTTGTTTTGATATTTAACATCAATGCATTTAATAATGCAATTTCAAGGCATACGTGTCTGAACACCGTGTATTCATAACAGCATAACTGTGTTTTCATAACAGCATTATTATGATGTATAAACTTGATGATCAGTGATTCGACATTGCATGAGAGTTTCTACAGAATTCGTTCATCTCTGCGGAGTTATCGAGTGTGTGTTGCTGAGTAATAGTCCCCGAGGACAGTCATAACACGAGGAGTGTGTGAACACACACACAGGTGCACATCACCACTAAAACTGCTCCGTCATTTAACACTGAGGGGAATTCATGACTTTAAACTGCTCCTGTCACGTCACGTCTGCGATATTAATAACACACCTTCAGAGGAACAGAGAGCTAAACCTGCACACATTAAAGCGGATTAAAGTTATTCATATTCAATAATGCACAAGAATTAGAAGTCTTTCTCAGGATTGTTCTCTTGTTTTCCAGAGCAAATATCGAAACATTCTTAAATCAAGATGATTTACTGGAGGAATGACTTACATTTAATATAGTTTTTATGAAAAATGCATCATAATGCAGTTAGTTTAAACTTAAAGCAAGAGCAAATACATGCCAATCAGAAACATATCTCATTTTCATATTATTTTTCTGACCAGGTTTATTTTAAGCACATGCAAACTCGCTGATTTCTGATTCATTTTTCATTTAGTGAGACTTAATTAATATTAAATCTAATATTTTCAGGCATATTGCATTGATAGTGATTTAAAGCTATACAAAATGCAAATTTTTTTAATTGCAAAGCAAGAACAAACTCATGCCAAGATCAGAAAATAAAAAAATAATTAAAAAAATCTCGTTTTCCATTTGAATTAAGATGATTTTTCAGACCACATTTATTTTAAGCACATGCAAACTCGCTGATTTCTGATTCATTTTTCATTTAGCGAGACTAAATGAAATTTTAAATGTTAAATCTAATATTTTCAGGCATATTGCATTGATAGTGACATAAAGCTAATGTTATTTCATATTCAATAATGCAAAAAATTAGGGTTAAACTATACAATAGCAGAAATATCATTTTTCCTCAGTATTTTTCTATTGTTTTCCATAACTAAACATTCTTAAATCAAGATGCATTTGCAATTAAAGAAGAAGCTAATTTATTCGTTTTTTTCTGAAAAATTTATCAAAATTAAAAAAATTGTAATTGCAAAGCAAGAACAAATACATGCCAATAGGTTCAGAAAATTAAAAAAAAATCATTAAAAAAAATTAGTTTTCCATTTGAATTAAGATTTTATTTTTAAGGACATGCAAATTCGCCGATTTCTGATTCATTTTTCATTTGGCGAGACTTGATTAAATTTTAAATATTAAATCTAATATTTTCAGGCATATTGCATTGATAGTGACATATAATGTTATTTTATATTCAATAATGCAAAAACAATCTAAACATTCTTAAATCCAGATGCATGTACTGGAGAAGCAAATTTATTTATTTTTCTGAAAAATTGATCAAAATGCATTTTTTTTTTTTTAAAGCAAGAACAAATACATGCCAATATTTTCAGAAAATAAAAATTTCTCGTTTTCCATTTGAATAAAGATGATTTTTCAGACCCCGTTTATTTTTAAGCACATGCAAACTCGCCGATTTCTCATACATTTTTCAGTTAGCAAGTAACATTTTGCTTTTCAAGTAAACATAACAAATGTTTCGATATTTGCACTGGAGGAGAACAAGACTAAAACACTAAGTAAAAGTGAATAGTTGAGTTGAACTTTGATGACTGAGCTGCACATCTGCTGGAGGATCGCGATGCTCCACCCAAAAACAGGCAAATAAGTGCATCTGCAAACTGAGCTACACGAGTGACCGAGAGCACATCCTCCAGAGACGCGAGCACAGCGCAACGCTTGACTCCCGCAGGGATCCACACGCGCACACATGTCGGGGAGCTCTGGCAACGGGAAGCTGCGGCAGTGGCTGATTGAACAGGTGGATTCTGGGAAATATCCCGGGTTAGTGTGGGAGGATCGGGAGCGGAGCACCTTCAGGATCCCGTGGAAACACGCCGGGAAGCAGGACTATAACCGAGACGAGGACGCGGCGCTCTTCAAGGTGATGTTACGCTTATTATAGGAACATTTACAATTAATTACAATAATTGTATTTGCAAGCAACAAAATAATAAAACATGCATGCTTATAAATGTGTGAAATGTCTTTTTTATCAAAGGTTTTGATTGCAAAGTGTGCTTTTGCATCTTTTTTATTTTTGATATTTGATATTTTATAATGCAATGACATTCATGGCCTCTGGTGCTCTTCGCGTAGCGCTCAAAAATTGTTAAAGTTTTTTTTCTTTTTTTAATGAAAGGATGTACTATATTTTAGTTTGATAATGTTTTTAATTTAATATTTTTTATTTTTAGGGGATTTTTATGGTAGGCTACTACATTATATTCACGTTGTATTTACAATCCATTTATTCACTTTTTGAGCGTAGACATGAAAATTACATTTCCAATTGTGGTAAATCTTGAATGCTTTAAAACAAAGATTGAAGTTTGGTCTTTTTTTTTTAAATACGACACTTAGCAAATTATCGCCAAAGTGAATTTTAAAAAAAGTGAACAAAGAATTTTACGCTTATTGTTATAAAAAAAGCACAAAAATACTATTTTAAATTTTTATATGAAATCTATAAACGTTTTACTCTAAAACTGCAAGCAAATCAAAGCCATAAATCAAAACAAGTTGTGTTCCAATTTCAGTTTGATATCTCAATAAATGAGCGTTCAGTGAGATGTGTCCGGCTGCAGTACCGAACGCTTCCACTAGAGGAAACTCGTCTCCATTCATTTCTAATGCGCTCATTTCTGACCGCGAGCAGCACAAGTGTGACTATTTTTGTGACCATTTAACCTTTGTTTTTTTCACATAAATGCCACAACCTTTACTAAGTTTCATACCATTCCGATGATTAAAAAAAAAAAAAAAAAAAAAAAAAAAAAAAAGATTGACCAATTGTAAAATTGACCGAAGAGCGCCGGAGCGTCACGTGTCTAAACACGGGCTGCTGTATATGCAATAACATACACATATACTATAATGCTGTATGCACATGCACATGAGATCTGTTCAGCATTCTAACGCTTGCTCCTGGTTGGCTGGACCAGGCCTGGGCTCTGTTTAAGGGGAAGTATCGCGAGGGCATCGATAAAGCGGATCCGCCCACCTGGAAAACGCGCCTCCGCTGCGCGCTCAACAAGAGCTGCGACTTCGAGGAGCTCGTGGCCCGCAGTCAGCTCGACGTGTCCGAGCCGTTCAAAGTCTACCGGGTTATTCCCGAGGGAACCAAAAGAGGTGACCACGCACACACACGCTTGAAGATACATCCATTTGGGTCTCTATATAGACACGCATAAATATCACATTTAAATAATATGATATGGAATAATTACAATATATATATTAGGGCTGCCAAAATAAAATTAGTAATCAACCTGCTGTCAGTCTGTGTTATTAATGTTAATCAAACAACAAAATACAAAGAGAAAATCACTTACTGATTTTGACTGAATAACTTTTGTAGCTTTAATAAGGATTAATCTATATATTTTGGCAGAGCAGGTATGCAATTATATACAAATATACAATTTTAAAAAATCTGAACAATATACAATAAGAAATACAGAAAATGTTCTTTTTTTTAATTGATTGGCAGAACTAATATATATACACACATTTTTAGAAATTATATATATATATATAATTTCTAAAAATATATACAGTAATATACTTGTAATAAAAAATTAAAATGACATTAATATATGAATAAATATAAATATATATCATTTTCTACAAATGTATAAAATATACACTTAATTATAAAATAAATATATATTAAAAGAATATATATTAAAAAAAAATTATATCACTCAAAAAAAATGCTGGGTTGTTTCAACCCAATTTTGGGTCAAATATGGACAAACCCAGCCGTTGGGTTACATTTTTTAATTACATTTTTAACCCAAAGTTTGGGTTTGTCCATATTTGACCCAAAATTGGGTTGAAACAACCCAGCATTTTTTTTGTGTATAAAATACAAATTAATACAAAATAAAATTACATTTAATTAAAACTAATTTCTCCTCCATTTCAGGACCAAAACCATATGAGAAAGTGTCCACAAGCTCAGGTCACCATAACCCGTTCTATCCCTCATATCAGCCGGTGGAGGGTCAGGTAACACCAGCCTAACATGTTCCTTGCAGACTACAACTGCATTCAACTCTAAAGTAATATCTGGCTATGATAATATGGATGAGAGATGAAAATGAATGTATGATTGTACTAACAGGTAGTGTTTCTGTGGCCGTCTCTGTACAGGTGTGCAACTTCCTGTCTGTTGCTGACCGAAGCTGGAGGGACTTCCTGTGTGAGCAGAACTCACTGTCAGACGCTCACTTCAGCCAGAACTCACGCTGGGACGCTGGTAATTACTCTGTGTGTGTGTGTGTGTGGTCATTTGTTTATTAAATATATTGTCATTTAAATTGAAGAGAAAGTGTGTGTGTGTGTGTGTGTCCAGGGTACCAGATAAGTGGATCTTTCTACAGCTGTAACACATTAGACTCGCCTCCCTCACCGTTCACCCTTGAGACCAGCATGAGATCAGCAGAGGCCATGGCACTGTCAGGTACACACTCCCTAGCAACAGCCTAAAAACACCTAGCAAATGCCTAACAGCAACCTATACATGCCCCAGTAACCACTTAGAACATCTTAGCAACCACCTAGCAACAGCCTAGCAACCACCTACAAATGCCCCAGTAACCACGGAAAACATAATAGCAACCACCTAGCAACCACCTACAAATGCCCCAGTAACCACTTAGAACATCTTAGCAACCACCCAGCAACAGCCTAACAACTACCAACAAATGCCCCAGTAACCACTTAGAACATCTTAGCAACCACCTAGCAACTACCTACAAATGCCCCAGTAACCACTTCGAACATCTTAGCAACCACCTAGCAACTACCTACAAATGCCCCAGTAACCACTTAGAATATCTTAGCAACTGTCAAGCAACCACCTACAAATGCCCCAGTTACCACTTAGAACATCTTAGCAACACCCTAGCAATAGCCTAGCAACTACCTACAAATGCCCCAGTAACCACTTAGAACATCTTAGCAACACCCTAGCAATAGCCTAGCAACTACCTACAAATGCCCCAGTAACCACTTAGAACATCTTAGCAACACCCTAGCAATAGCCTAGCAACTACCTACAAATGTCCCAGTAACCACTTAGAACATCTTAGCAACTCCCTAGCAACAACCTAACAACTACCTACAAATGCCCCAGTAACCACTTAGATCATCTTAGCAACTCCCTAGCAACAACCTAACAACTACCTACAAATGCCCCAGTAACCGCTTAGATCATCTTAGCAACCACCTAGCAACCGCCTAGCAACTACCTACAAATGTCCCAGCAACCACTTAGATCATCTTAGCAACAGCCTAGCAACTACCTACAAATGCCCTAGTAACCACTTAGATCATCTTAGCAACAGCCTAGCAACTACCTACAAATGTCCCAGCAACCACTTAGATCATCTTAGCAACAGCCTAGCAACTACCTACAAATGCCATAGTAACCACTAAGACCATCATAACAACCACCAAGCAACCGCCTAGCAACAGCCTATCAACAGCCTAGCAACAACCTACAAATGCAATGATCTCTTCATGACCGGTTTTCCATAGTTTGGTCACGTGTTCTCTCTGGTCTCTGAATGTCTCCCAGACCCGCGTCTGCAGGTGACGGTGTTCAGCGGCGAGACTCTGTTCGCTGACGTCACGGTGACGAGCGCCGAGGGCTGTCGACTGGCTCCTCCCCCTGACAGCTGGAGCCCCGGCGGCCCCGAGCTGGTCCCTCTTCCTGAGGCGGAGCGAGGAGCGCTGGAGGGAGGCGTTCTGCTCTGGATGATGCCCGACGGCCTGTACGCCCGCTGCTTCTGCCAGAGCCAGGTGTACTGCGACGGGACATACACACACCTGAGCGACAAACTCTGCCAGCTAGAGAGGGAGCAGACCAGCAAAGTCCTGGACACACAGATCTTCCTCACAGGTTAGAAACAACCGGCAACACGGAAGCACTTAAAACATCTCAGCAACAGCTTAGCAACTACCTACAAATGTACCGGTAATCACTTAGAGCAGACCAGCAAAGTCCTCAGCTCTTCCTCACAGGTTACAAGCAGCAACCTCAAGTCTCTCACTTGAGTCCAACACTGAAAACTGCAAATCATCAACTGGCCACTAGAGACAGGCTGCAGAAGAGACTCAATCTCGTTTATATCTCTAGATTAACAATCTCACTTTTATGATTTACGTGATATAAACTCGCAATTGTGAGAAAAAAGTCAGAATTGCGTGAAATAAACTCGCAATTATGAAAAAAAGAGTCGATTGCGTGATATAAACTCGCAATTGTGAAAAAAAGAGTCGATTGCGTGATATAAACTCGCAATTGTGAAAAAAAGAGTCGATTGCGTGATATAAACTCGCAATTGTGAAAAACAAGTCAGAATAGCGTGATATAAACTCGCAATTGTGAAAAACAAGTCAAAATAGCGTGATATAAACTCGCAATTGTGAAAAAAAGAGTCGATTGCGTGATATAATCTCCCAATTGTGAGAAAAAAAAGTCAATTGCGTGATACAAACTCGCAATTGTGAAAAACAAGTCAGAATAGCGTGATATAAACTTGCAATTGTGAGAAAAAGAGTCGATTGCGTGATATAAACTCGCAATTGTGAAAAACAAGTCAGAATAGCGTGATATAAACTCGCAATTGTGAGAAAAAAGTCAGAATTGCGTGATATAAACTCGCAATTGTGAAAAAGAGTCGATTGCGTGATATAAACTCCCAATTGTGAGAAAAAAAAGTCAATTGCGTGATATAAACTCGCAATTGTGAGAAAAAGTCAGAATTGCGTGATATAAACTCGCAATTGTGAAAAAGAGTCGATTGCGTGATATAATCTCCCAATTGTGAGAAAAAAAAGTCAATTGCGTGATATAAACTCGCAATTGTGAAAAACAAGTCAGAATAGCGTGATATAAACACGCAATTGTGAGAAAAAAGTCAGAATTGCGTGATATAAACACGCAATTGTGAGAAAAAAGTCAGAATTGCGTGATATAAACTCGCAATTGTGAAAAAGAGTCGATTGCGTGATATAAACTCCCAATTGTGAGAAAAAAAGAGTCGATTGCGTGATATAAACTCGCAATTGTGAGAAAAAAGTCAGAATTGCGTGATATAAACTCGCAATTGTGAAAAAGAGTCGATTGCGTGATATAATCTCCCAATTGTGAGAAAAAAAAGTCAATTGCGTGATATAAACTCGCAATTGTGAAAAACAAGTCAGAATAGCGTGATATAAACACGCAATTGTGAGAAAAAAGTCAGAATTGCGTGATATAAACTCGCAATTGTGAAAAAGAGTCGATTGCGTGATATAAACTCGCAATTGTGAAAAAAAGAGTCGATTGCGTGATATAATCTCCCAATTGTGAGAAAAAAAAGTCAATTGCGTGATACAAACTCGCAATTGTGAAAAACAAGTCAGAATAGCGTGATATAAACACGCAATTGTGAGAAAAAAGTCAGAATAGCGTGAAATAAACTCGCAATTGTGAGAAAAAAGTAAATTGCGTGATACAAACTCGCAATTGTGAAAAAAAAGTAAATTGCGTGATATAAACTCGCAATTGTGAAAAACAAGTCAGAATAGCGTGAAATAAACTCGCAATTGTGAGAAAAAAAGTCTGAATTTAAAAGGTCGCAATTACCTTATTTATTTTTATTCTGTGGCAGAAACAAGCCGCCCTGACGACAACTGAATGGCATATTTAAAGTCGGCATGAAACAGAAGTTGTGCTAGTCTTTTCTCCCCTATTGTGACGTATATCGAGTAAAACGGCTTCTGGAACAAGAACAAATGTGGGCGGGGCTTGATTCTGTCCGTGGGGAATTGATTGGATGGTTGTGGGTTGCTATTGGCTGATCTCATGTGAGTGACAGGTTGCCCCGCCCACATCATCAGAGAAGAGATGTTGCTGCAAGAGGAAGTTATTTTGATTCAAGATTACTAGAATGCATGAATTTTATGGACAAAATCATTTATAATAAACAATATTCCATAAAAAATAAGAATTGCCAATTTTGATTTCATGATTATTCATAATGCAATATTCACTCACTCATTCAGAACTCCAGGGTTATTTCCTGCACGCACGTCCTCCTCCTCGTTTCCACGTGCAGCTTTTCTTCGAGAGCTGTGACCCCGCCGCAGACAAGAGACCCCTGACGGTTCAGGTAGCGACCTTTGACCTCTCCATCCACACAAATGTTGACCTCCACCCGTGCAAACCTCATGTCTCGTGTTGTCCTGCAGGTGGAGCCGCTGTTCGCCCGGCAGATGATGCTCCTCCTCCAGCAGGGCGGCATCAATTACATGAGAAGCGCTTATGAACTTTCACCTCTGACCCCTGAGCAGATTTACACACATCAAGACTTCCCTGCCATCAGCGGACACCAGACGCATGGGAACTTCATACAAGAGTGACCCCGCAGGAGTCACATGACATTTCTAGATTGGCAAAGTAAAATACACCAATTTTTTATTTTTGCAGTTAATAATATTAATGACCCAAAAACTATATATAGCCACGTAGCAAAATTAATACAATGCATTAATACAAAGTGTGTCACAACATTTTACAGGTCCTCCAAAACAAAATACATAACTATAATATTACATATAATATATATATATAAATTAATTAAAATAAAAAAGTTAAAGTCCACCTGTGGTGAAAATCAAGTTTTTAATGTCTATTTTTAAGCTGCTTTAATATAAACCATGTGTAAATTCATAAGTCGACAGCATTGCTGTGTATTTTCGTCACAAACTACCTTGTAACCAATCAGATCAATGTGTGCTCGTCAACCAGTGGATCTCTGAGTGAGTGAGTGGAGGCGGGGCTCATTTGCATATTCATAGAACCCCGCATACTAAATGAGGCAATGGTGTCGAGTTACATTCAAGATATTTTAAGGCAAAAACTTTAAATTTGTGATTTTGGTGATAAAAGATGAGTTTTCAGGGATACTATTATTAACTACAGGAGGACTTTAAATTTAAATAATTTCTGTGGCTGTCGGTCTAATTAATAATGTTTATATTTTTGTGCTTTTTATGTTATTTTCTCTGCTTGCACTGTTGTAAAACTGATTTAACAGCATCTCAGGGATAAAATCGTTTTAAATGAATGTATGTTTTTCTGTTATAATGTGAATAAAACATCCACATACTGCTCATTGCACAGTGTATACAGTAAATGGCACACCTACAGTACAATAAAAAACATGTTTTCATCATAACTTTACAGTTAGTTAAACAGTGAACCAATGTATGATAATAAATGCTGTTAAACATACATTTTTGGTTCATGTTAGTTAATGCATTAACCCTTTGAGCTGTGCCCCCTTTTTTTAATAGACATGAAAATGCACATTTTGAACTTAAATGGTTGTAATTCAAGAATGCTTTGGAATATAGATGTAAGATTGGTCTTGTTTTAAAGAAGACATTTGGCAGATTTTTTTGGAGAAGTGAAATTAAGGAACTTAAAACAGAAAAAAAGTTATAGAAGTTTGAGTTTATGAAAATGTACAATGTTAAAAATGTATGTAGTTCGGGTGCAGTACCACACTTCTCCACTAGTGGACATCACTGCCCATATAAGGGCGCCTCCATCTCCATATGTTGTTTGAGTCTGAACCATTATTTTTACAATTTTCATACAATTTATGAAGTATTCGTCCTATTCAGAAGTAGTGTTGGAAGTTTGGCAGATTTTGAGATGAATTCAACCTCTAAGAAACACAGAAGATCACGTATGTGCATTATAGCTCGCTGACACATCACTAATGCTGAATCTATTATTGTTTTCTTTATATTCAAAACAATTTCAGAGCTTTTTTTCTAAAAGAATTGAATGGATGCTATCTTCTGAACTCTTGGCATGAAAACAATCTGAGGTTTCTACCATTCTTTCATGATTTTTCATGTTCATCACTATTTCAAAATAAAGGTCTGAACACGTCTGAGGAGGATGAACATATTCTTGCTGCAAACTGATAAATTACGGCTCCTCTGTCATTTATTTTGACAATCAGTCACCAAATATGTAAACTAGAGATTGTAAGCTTTCAAATGATATATAGTTAGTCAAGATTGGTTTAGTTTTAGTATAGAATATTACTGTCTTAAATATGTAATGGCCCAATATAAGGGGTTAACTTTGTCATTGTTATTTCAATCAGCAGTTTGCTAAAGTTCATTGTCTCGTTTCTTAATAGCAACACGGTATGTCCGGTGTCAATTTATGGAAGTATTAAATATTATAAATGTTAAATTCAATTAAAGCACGAGTCATTTATTTCTTTATTTATTGCATTTATTTGGTTCACTTTAAAACACAGAAATGCACAATAAATATGACATTCACTGACTACCATACACAACTGGACAGTGTTCGAAATCAGAGACACTTGTTAGAGTGAAACGCTTGTAAACTTGTTTTTTTCCCTACATGGACCACATAATACGGCTTCGGAATGAACACGGTTAGTTAATGCCCACAGATGCTGTCTAGTAGTGAAATGAGTGACATTTCCAAAGACTATTCAACCAATCAGACCTCGTGCATCGGTTCACGCCGTTCCAAAAGATGTCACGACATAACAGGAAGTGACATCAGTCAGTGAGTGATTGCATACACAAACCCACAGTGAAGTGGTGAACCTGATTTGCTAGAAACTGAAGCAACTTGTTTACTAGTGAAATAGTGTTCAAAAATAATACTGGCATCTCTTCATTTCAAGTGCTTCCCTTTTAAATGAACTAGAAAGGTCCCTAAAATATCACAAAACAGTAAAACAATCATCACGTAGTGAATATGATTATACGTCACGTTCAATATAAAAAACTCAAATACAAAAAGAAAACGATATAAAACATTGGAGAACAAGGCAAATAAAATGCTTTGGTCAGAAAGAAACTATTCGTGGTTCATATTTCCAGGAGGACGTCCTTTCACTTGCACTCTCGTCAAACAAACATGAAAACGCAATCGAACTAAACGCATCAAATCGCCACGAATGTAAACAAAAAATATTTTCAATTTGAGCAACTGACCCTGACGCAACAGATTTGGCCAACGAATACGGTTCTTCGGCTTCCCGAGTATCATACACAATCCAGAAAGCCATTCCTCTCCGTTCACGTACACAAATGTGTTTATATATTGGTTATATGTCAGCAGGAAACGTCTCTAGAGAACATTGCATGCTGGGATGGCGGAGGAGTGTGGTGTCGGAGGTTAAGCTCTCTGCACTTTAGTCTGAAGCTCAGACCAGGAGAAAACTATTAAAACCACGTCATCGAGTATGACTGGATTTGCACAAACAGCCTCGTACAGTACGGGATAAAGCGGCGCCCAACATTTCGTCGTGTGTCATGCCGTGAGCGTGGAGGAGCGCGTCTCAGTGCGCGCGGGTTCGTAAGCGTGCCGACGTCTGCTCATTCGAAGGCCCACACCTCCAGGTTCTGGATGGTGAAGTCCTGTTTGGAGGACAGTGGCAGGTTATTGAAGGTGGAGCACTTGGAGGTGGTGCCGTGGTAAAGGTCAGCGTCCAGCCACAGGCCCAGACGACCCCTGGGGAGCGGACAGGTGAGCGTTAAAGGGACAGTTCACCCAAAAATGAATTTTTTTTTTGCCTGTGATTGACTCACCCTGAAGCAATCATAGGTGTATATGAGATTCTTCTTTCAGATGAATACAATCTGAGTTATATTAAAAAATTACCTGGCTCTTCAAAGGTTTATAATGGCAGTGAATGAACGTTTTTGTTTTGAAGTCCATAAAAGTGCATCTATCCATCATAAAAGTGCATCTATCCATCATAAAAGTGCATCTATCCATCATAAAAGTGCATCTATCCATCATAAAAGTGCATCTATCCATCATAAAAGTGCATCTATCCATCATAAAAGTGCATCCATCCATGATAAAAGTGCATCTATCCATGATAAAAGTGCATCTATCCATGATAAAAGTGCATCTATCCATGATAAAAGTGCATCTATCCATGATAAAAGTGCATCTATCCATGATAAAAGTGCATCTATCCATGATAAAAGTGCATCTATCCATCATAAAAGTGCATCTATCCATCATAAAAGTGCATCTATCAATCCTAAAAGTGCATCTATCCATCATAAAAGTGCATCTATCCATGATAAAAGTGCATCTATCCATGATAAAAGTGCATCTATCCATGATAAAAGTGGATCTCTATCTCTATCTCTAAGGGATCGCCCAGCCACTCTGCGGAGAAAGCTCATTTCGGCCGCCTGTATCCGGGATCTTGTTCTTTCGGTCATGACCCAAAGCTCATGACCATAGGTGAGAGTAGGAACGTAGATTGACCGGTAAATCGAGAGCTTCGCCTTGCGGCCCAGCTCTTTCTTCACCACGACAGACCGGTACATCGACCGCATTACTGCAGCAGCTGCACCGATCCGTCTGTCAATCTCCCGTTCCATCCTTCCCTCACTCGTGAACAAGACCCCAAGATACTTGAACTCCTCCACTTGAGGCAGGAACTCTCCACCAACCTGAAGTAGGCAAGCCACCCTTTTCCGACTGAGGACCATGGCCTCGGATTTGGAGGTGCTGATTCCCAGCCGCTTCACACTCGGCTGCAAACCGTCCCAGTGCATGCTGAAGGTCCTGGTCTGATGGGGCCAACACGACAACATCATCCGCAAAGAGCAGAGACGAAATCGTGTGGTCCCCGAACCTGACACCCTCCGGCCCCTGGCTGCGCCTAGAAATTCTGTCCATAAATATTATGAACAGAACAGGCGACAAAGGGCAGCCCTGCCGAAGTCCAACATGCACAGGGAACAAGTCTGACTTACTGCCGGCAATGCGAACCAAGCTCCTGCTCCGGTCGTATAGGGACCGGACAGCCCTTAGCAAAGGACCCCGGACCCCATACTCCCGGAGCACCCTCCACAGTCGAATGCCTTCTCCAAATCCACAAAACACATGTGGATTGGTTGGGCAAACTCCCATGAACCCTCCAGCACCCTGTAGAGGGTATAGAGCTGGTCCAGTGTTCCACGGCCGGGACGAAAACCGCACTGTTCCTCCTGAATCCGAGGTTCTAAAAGTGCTTCTATCCATGATAAAAGTGCATCTATCCATCATAAAAGTGCATCTATCCATCATAAAAGTGCATCTATCCATCATAAAAGTGCATCTATCCATCATAAAAGTGCATCCATCCATGATAAAAGTGCATCTATCCATGATAAAAGTGCATCTATCCATCATAAAAGTGCATCTATCCATCATAAAAGTGCATCTATCCATGATAAAAGTGCATCTATCCATCATAAAAGTGCATCTATCCATCATAAAAGTGCATCTATCCATCATAAAAGTGCATCTATCCATGATAAAAGTGCATCTATCCATGATAAAAGTGCATCTATCCATCATAAAAGTGCATCTATCAATCCTAAAAGTGCATCTATCCATCATAAAAGTGCATCCATCCATGATAAAAGTGCATCTATCCATGATAAAAGTGCATCTATCCATGATAAGTGCATCTATCCATGATAAAAGTGCATCTATCCATCATAAAAGTGCATCTATCCATGATAAAAGTGCATCTATCAATCATAAAAGTGCATCTATCCATGATAAAAGTGCATCTATCCATCATAAAAGTGCATCTATCCATGATAAAAGTGCATCTATCCATGATAAAAGTGCATCTATCCATCATAAAAGTGCATCTATCCATGATAAAAGTGCATCTATCCATGATAAAAGTGCATCTATCCATCATAAAAGTGCATCTATCCATGATAAAAGTGCATCTATCCATGATAAAAGTGCATCTATCCATCATAAAAGTGCATCTATCCATCATAAAAGTGCATCTATCAATCCTAAAAGTGCATCTATCCATCATAAAAGTGCATCTATCCATGATAAAAGTGCATCAATCCATAATAAAAGTGCATCTATCAATCATAAAAGTGCATCTATCCATCATAAAAGTGCATCTATCCATCATAAAAGTGCATCTGTCCATCATAAAAGTGCATCTGTCCATCATAAAAGTGCATCTATCCATCATAAAAGTGCATCTGTCCATCATAAAAGTGCATCTGTCCATCATAAAAGTCATAAAAATCTAACTTTTTTGATGAATAGATGCACTGACCTGTGTCTGCCTCTGTCTGTCTGTCAGTCTGTCTCTGTGTGTGTGTGTGTGCGTGTGTCTGTGTGTGTCTGTCTCTGTGTGTGTGTGTCTCTGTGTATGTGTGTGTGCGTGTGTCTGTCTGTGTGTGTGTGTGTGTCTGTCTCTGTCTGTCAGTCTGTCTGTGTGTGAGATGCACTTTTATGGACTTCAAAACAAAAACGTCCATTCACTGCCATTATAAACCTTTGAAGAGCCAGGTCATTTTTTAATATAGCTCAGATTGTATTCGTCTGAAAGAAGAATCTCATATACACCTATGATGGCTTCAGGGTGAATAAATCATGGGCTAATTTACATTTTTGAGAGAGACACGCATGTACGGCAGGTTAGCATGTTTCTGAACTCACCCTCCTCCTCCGATCTGAAGGGAATCCGTGTTTCCTTTCACAAAGTAGGAGTTTTCTCCCGTCCAGCGGTACACCTGAAGGTAAAGGACGTCGAGTGTCATTATTTAAATGATTTTTGAAGTCCGAGGGTATTGAGGCCTGATTATATGGGCAATATAAACCGATTTTCAGTTTGAAAAGATTTAGACATTGCTCATGCTAGGCAATTGATAAGGGGTTCTGTGTGGTTGCTAGGGTGTTGCTAGGGACCTCTGAGGGGTTGCTAAGCTGTTCCAAGATTGTTGCTAAGGAGCTGGTGGGTTACTGATTAAAAAGCTATTGCTAACATTTTCTGAGTAATGCAAGTGCATTACTTAACGGTTATTGTTGTAACGGTTTCTAGGGTGTTGCTAGAAACCGTTGTTAGGGTGTTCTGGGTGTTTGAATTGAGCTATGAGAGGTTCTATGCTGTTACAAGATTGTTGCTAGGGAGCTTTGGTGGGTTGCTGGTTACTAAGCGGTTACAGACATTATCTATCTGGTTGCTAGGGCATTTTTTTAACGGTAACTATCATTCTCTGGGTGGTTTCTAGGGTGTTGCTAGGCAAGCACCCAGAACATCTTAGCAACTTTTTGGCAATGTCCTGGCAACGAATTAGAATACATTTTAAACCGCCAAGCAACCACCATGAACACTTTAGTCTGGGTGGTTGTCTGGCGGTTGAAAATGTGTTCTGATTGGTTGCCAGGACATTGCCAAACAGTTGCTAAGATGTTCTGGGTGGTTGCTATGCGGTTGCCAATATTTCTGAGTTGTTTCTAGTGTGTTGCTAAGGTGTTCTGATTGGTTGCCAGGACATTGTCAAACAGTTGCTAAGATGTTCTGGGTGGTTGCTAAGGCATTGCTATGCGGTTGCCAATATTTCTGAGTGGTTTCTAGTGTGTTGCTAGGCAGTTACTAAAGTGTTCTGATTGGTTGCCAGGACATTGCCAAACAGTTGCTAAGATGTCCTGAGAGGTTGCTAAGGCATTGCTATGTGGTTGCCAATGTTCCTGAGTGGTTTCTAGGGTGTTGCTAGGCAGCTGCTACGGTGTTCTGGGTGGTTGCCAGGTAAAGCACTTGCAAGGACATTTTTCATAAATTTTGTCCTTAAAAATCTATGTAGCAACACACCTTGATCTCCGGGCAGAAGCTGTAGAGGAAGGTCTCTCCTGTGCCATAACAGTGCTCACTCACTCGGAAAGGGTGAGTGGAAAACGCTCCAAAAATCTGCAGGAGAAAATTACGGGTTTTTCAACATGACAATTTTCGCCGGTTTTACACCAACAGCGTAGGTTGGTGTAACCAAAAAAAACCGTAGGCGGCAGACCAAAAATCCAGATCACGGTATTTTTCAAAATGATCCTGGTTTCACAGTATATGACGGTATTTTTATTTATTTATAAGCATGACTGGGTGTTAACCACATTTTACTGCTGATTGAGAGAGCAAATACTGCAGTCGATTGACTTAGAATGCCCTATTTTACTGTCATGAGTGAATATTGTAGAAAAAAATCCACACTAGTATTAATACAGGTTTGCAAGGCTGTTCAAATAGTTCCCAGCAGGAGGCGCTGTAGGAGCGGCAGAAACAGCGGTTTCCACTGTAACGTTCCCCATAAACCCTGCTTTATCAGGAAAGATTCATTTGAAATAACATTGAAACATTTTTTTTTTTCAAAATTATACGTTTACAGTATTTTAAAATTTTTTTAAGCATGACCGGGTGTTAGAGGATGGATACCCGACCCCGACGGGACCCGCTGGGCCGGGCTGGGTTCGGACAGATATTTAGAAATGATGTTCGGGTTCGGGTCGGGCTCGGTCACATCAGCGCGATAAGGCATTGAACATTTTTAATTTAAAACAGCTTATTATGTAGGTAGCCGATGTGTCTGATGCTTTCACTTGATGCAAACGTTCGTTTTTGTGATTAAAATACATGTAAAATATTACCATAACATCCGTCTGCCTGTGTGCGGACATTTGTTTATGTTGCCGTGACAACGAAACACGTGCATAATGTGCGCGCGCCTGTGTTAAGAGCGCTTGTTGCTCCGCGCGCTGATGCGCTTGTCCTGTTGACATTTCCGAATGCCTTTCAGTTGCTTAACAAAAGCGGCTTTCCACACAAAAAAACGTACAATTGTCATTAGTATGAGAAAAAAATTGGATTTTAACTGTCGGGCTCGGGTCGGGCTCGAACATAAATATCTTTATGCCTGTCGGGCTCGGGTCGGGTTCTGTTACTGCTCTGTCGGACGCGGGCCGGGCTCGGACAGAAAAATTCGGCCCGATCCGCACTCTACTGGGTGTTAACCACATTTTCTACTGATTGAGAGAGGAAATACTTCTGTAGATTAACTTAGAATGCCCTATTTTACTGTCATGAGTGAATATTGTAGAAAAAAACACATATTAATACAGGTTTGCAAGGCCTCACAAAATGATGCCGTTTATAAAGAGTTGGAGGCGCTGTAGGAGAGGCAGAAACAAGGTTTCCACTGTAGCGTTCCCCATAAACGCTGCTTTATCAGGAAAGATTCAATGGAAATAACATTGAAACATTTCTAAAAACGTGCAATTCTCACTAGGGCGGTCACATTTGAGAAAAATCTCATTCGAACGGATATCAAATACCAAGCTATGTATTTGAATATTTTCGAATATCTCCAAATGGTCTAATCATAGACTGTAAAAAATGCGCTATGACATGGCACTTTAAAAACCGGATATTTTATTTGTAGTTCGATTACGGATATTTCACGTCATGTTCGAATGTATATTCGAATGTTGAATAAAAAGTGACAGCCCTAATTCTCACATTTATTCAACGACGTCAAAGCCTTTTGGAAAATCTACTCGTGGCGGGCAGAGTTGATATTGTGAACCAATGTATGGGAAACACTGTAATATAATTTGACAGCTATCAATTATAGTTTAACCGATCCATCTTCATCATCACGATCAGTCACACACACAGCTGTGCATCACCACAGTTACAGTGAAAAGACCCTCAAACAGTGTCGTGCCGATTTCCCAACGTTGTTAAAGTGACATACTCCGGTATTGCGGTATGTTAAAAATTAATATCATAAAAAAACACCGGTATGAACCGGTATACCACCCAGCAGTAACAGGAGTGTGTGTACCTGGTTGTCCATGTCTTTGATGACCATCAGCACAGGGCAGTCCAGCTCCATCAGGTTTCTGTACAGGGTTTTCAGGCTGGTCCCGTGTACGACTGTACTGTAGACGAGACGCCACGGATAACCCTGAACACGCGCCGGCAAACGAGTCGACAACTGCAGAGAAGAGCGGCAAACCAGTCAAATCAAGTCACCTTTATTTATACAGCATTTCAAAGCAGCTTTACAGAGATGACAGGAAAATAATGCAACAAAGTGTGTTTCCAGAAGAAAATAGCATCACAGTCCGGCTTAAAGGGATAGTTCACCCAGAAATGAACATTAGCCCATGATTTACTCACTCTGAAGCCATGCTAGGTGTATATGACATTCTTCTTTAAGACAAATACAATCCGAGTTATTAAAAAAATGTCCTGGTTCTTCTGAGCTTTATAATGGCAGTGGATTGGTGTATGTCTTTGGAAGTCCATTAAAGTGCATCTATCCATGATAAAAGTGCATCTATCATGATAAAAGTGCATCTATCATCATAAAAGTGCATCTATCATCATAAAAGTGCATCTATCCATCATAAAAGTGCATCTGTCCATCATAAAAGTGCATCTATCCATCATAAAAGTGCATCTATCCATCATAAAAGTGCATCTTTCCATCATAAAAGCGCATCTATCCATCATAAAAGTGCATCTATCCATCATAAAAGTGCATATGTCCATCATAAAAGTGCATCTATCCATCATAAAAGTGCATCTATCCATCACAAAAGTGCATCTATCCATCACAAAAGTGCATCTGTCCATCACAAAAGTGCATCTGTCCATCATAAAAGTGCATCTATCCATGATAAAAGTGCATCTTTCCATCATAAAAGCGCATCTATCCATCATAAAAGTGCATCTGTCCATCATAAAAGTGCATCTATCCATCATAAAAGCGCATCTATCCATCATAAAAGTGCATCTGTCCATCATAAAAGTGCATCTATCCATCATAAAAGTGCATCTATCCATCATAAAAGTGCATCTGTCCATCATAAAAGTGCATCTATCCATCATAAAAGTGCATCTATCCATCACAAAAGTGCATCTATCCATCATAAAAGTGCATCTGTCCATCATAAAAGTGCATCTATCCATGATAAAAGTGCATCTTTCCATGATAAAAGTGCATCTTTCCATCATAAAAGCGCATCTATCCATCATAAAAGCGCATCTGTCCATCATAAAAGTGCATCTATCCATCATAAAAGCGCATCTATCCATCATAAAAGTGCATCTGTCCATCATAAAAGTGCATCTATCCATCATAAAAGTGCATCTGTCCATCATAAAAGTGCATCTGTCCATCATAAAAGTGCTTCTATCCATCATAAAAGTGCATCTATCATCATAAAAGTGCATCTATCATCATAAAAGTGCATCTATCCATCATAAAAGTGCATCTGTCCATCATAAAAGTGCATCTATCCATCATAAAAGTGCATCTATCATCATAAAAGTGCATCTATCCATCATAAAAGTGCATCTATCCATCATAAAAGTGCATCTATCCATGATAAAAGTGCATCTATCCATGATAAAAGTGCATCTATTATCATAAAAGTGCATCTATCCATCATGAAAGTGCATCTATCCATCATAAAAGTGCATCTATCATCATAAAAGTGCATCTATTCATCATAAAACTGCATCTATCCATCATAAAAGTGTATCTATCCATCATAAAAGTGCATCTATCATCATAAAAGTGCATCTATCCATCATAAAAGTGCATCTATCCATCATAAAAGTGCATCTATCCATCATAAAAGTGCATCTATCATCATAAAAGTGCATCTATCATCATAAAAGTGCATCTATCATCATAAAAGTGCATCTATCCATCATAAAAGTGCATCTATCATCATAAAAGTGCATCTATCCATCATAAAAGTGCATCTATCATCATAAAAGTGCATCTATCATCATAAAAGTGCATCTATTCATCATAAAAGTGCATCTATCCATCATAAAAGTGCATCTATCCATCATAAAAGTGCATCTATCATCATAAAAGTGCATCCATCCATGATAAAAGTGCATCTATCCATCATAAAAGTGCATCTATCATCATAAAAGTGCATCTATCCATCATAAAAGTGCATCTATCATCATAAAAGTGCATCTATCCATCATAAAAGTGCATCTATCCATCATAAAAGTGCATCTATCATCATAAAAGTGCATCTATCCATCATAAAAGTGCATCTATCCATGATAAAAGTGCATCTATCTATCATAAAAGTACATCTATCCATGATAAAAGTGCATCTATCCATCATAAAAGTGCATCTATCCATCATAAAAGTGCATCTATCATCATAAAAGTGCATCTGTCATCATAAAAGTGCATCTATCCATCATAAAAGTGCATCTGTCATCATAAAAGTGCATCTATCATCATAAAAGTGCATCTATCATCATAAAAGTGCATCTATCATCATAAAAGTGCATCTATTATCATAAAAGTGCATCTGTCATCATAAAAGTGCATCTATCATCATAAAAGTGCATCTGTCATCATAAAAGTGCATCTATCATCATAAAAGTGCATCTGTCATCATAAAAGTGCATCTATCATCATAAAAGTGCATCTGTCATCATAAAAGTGCATCTATCCATCATTGAAGTGCTCCACGTGGCTCGGCAGGGGTTAACAAAGGCCTTCTGAAGAGAAGCGATGCGTTATTTTAGTCGATACATTTTTAAATATGGATATTTTTCTTACATGAAAGCATCGCTTCACTTCAGAAGGCCTTTATTAACCTCCGGTTAATAAAGTTAAGGTTAAGTTTGATGGACTTTCAAAGATATACGTCCATTCACTGCCATTATAAAGCTTGGAAGAGCCAGGACATTTTTTAATATAACTCTGATTGTGTTCGTCTGACAGAAGAATGTCATATACATCTAGGATGGCTTGAGGGAGAGTAAATCATAATGTTCATGTTTGGGTGAACTATCCCTTAAAGCGGTGGTGTAATGCCCTTTTCACAAGATGTAAATTAAGTCTCTGATGTCCCCAGAGTGTGTGTGTGAAGTTTTAGCTCAAAATACCACACAGATATTTTTATGTAGCATGTTCAAATCGTCACTTTTTGAGGGTGAGAAAAAACAGTTTTTGTCTGTCCCTTTAAATGCAAATGAGCTGCTGCTCCCGGCACAGGGGGCGGAGCTTCAAGAGCTCTTCATTACACACTAACTAAAGTTAGAAAAGTGAAATCATACTCAACCACCCCTTTAAGTAAGTTCAGTGATGTTTCATTTTTGTTGTAAAAAAGTTATTAATTTAGTTATTAATGAAAAAAATTCATAAAGCCGCTCTGGAGAAAACCAAGATGTCATCGTCCAGCTCTCATATAATGGTGTCAATGCAGCAGGTCAATAATATTGTTCAATATTAAATACTAGTCACAATGATCCCCACTTTTCACTTCATAGCAAACTAGCAAATAAATCCGAACGGACGGTTCATAAGTCAGTAGTTGGAGTGTCAAGTAAAGCAGACCTTCTCGATGTGTGTGTCCTCCAGGAGCGCGCTGGGGTCCATCAGCACTGGAAGAAGATCCACCGGCTCCTCGTCCTCGAAGCTGAAGCTCTGCCGTCTCTTGGCCTCATTAATCGTGATGATCTACAGGACAAACATGTTTCCAACATATTTTATTCTCATATTTATTGAATCTTTTTATACTCTGACTTTATAATCCTTTATAAATTGTTGGGTAACGCAGCGCTGTTTCACTCGATCACAACAATCATACTAAACATACATGCGAGTGTGTTGAAAGTTTTGTTTTAACATAACTTGTTCCACTTTGCAGTAAACTAGATCAATATTAGAATATCATATTAATAAAAGCTGAATAACTTTGTTGTTAAATGGCATGCAATTAAAGATTTGAAAAAAGATACAAATAAAGCTCTGAACTATATAACAATGATTAGTTTTCTGTTGATAAAAGTATCACAACAGTTGATCACCTGTCTAATAAAACACATAATATATTAAAACGTCTTTGATGTTTGGTGTCTACAAAAGTAAAAGCGGGAATTGAGGTCAATGTGGATATGACATCACTGACAGGTGACCAATGACACGGACCGCTACACTTGTTAAAAACGACTTGATTTCTCTGGATTTAAACGTTGTTTGAAACATTTGTGAAAATGTAAGTACACAAGTCAACTAAGTGTATACTACGGGTCTGTTGAACGCTTGAATCTGATTGGTTGACGAACGTTCTAAGGTGTGCAGTAAATTTCTGGGAAAGTAGTTCCGGCAGGTTTCGACACACACAATTTATCAGTAAAATTGTTCAGCAACTTAAAAGCTACATGACATTTCTCACTAGCGAGGAACTAACTGTTCTTGAAGCAGATAAACTTACAGTTTCACTATTAGTCGAGACACTGCTGTCGAACACAGAGACACACAGACTCAGGTAATTCACACACACTTCATCTCTCTCTCTAATAACTGTATTAATAACTGCATTAATCTGCTATCAGTGGCTCTAAAATGGCGTTTTGGAATCAGCAACGGAGGCGTGGGATGAGATGCGCAAGAAATTAGTTCCACACACAACCGTTTTAAGGACAAAAACCTGATAAATGTCTTGAAATAAATAATCTGAACAATGTCTTGAGGTGTTGTAACCGCAGTATAAGCAGAATAATTCACTCCGGGCCGTTGAAATATTAGAAAATAATGCACACCTGAGTATTTTGCATTATTTTCGCTGAATTCAACGGCCCGCCGTCAGTTATTCCTGCAGGTGTTTCTCTCAGGTGTGTTGCTCACCTCCCAGCTGCGAGGAACCGGGTCACTGAAGAAGTTGTCGATCATGGTGAGCTCGTCTTTCTCCACGACCACGAAGCCCTGCTCCTGAGCGTCCTTCCCGTACGCATCGGGAGACCACTGGATGAAGAACGAGTACAGGTGGTCCACTCTAAAGCAGAGCGGTTGGTTAGGAGCACACACACACACACACACACACACACACACACGTATATATATTTATAAATATAAACAAACTTTTTTTTATCTGTATTAATGGATTAATTGCGATTCTTTTTGGAGAAATTAATACATTTATTCAGCAAAGATGCATTAAATTGTTCAAAAGTGACAGATCAAATCTATTAATCGCGATGAATCACAGCTAACATAAAAGTTTGTAAATATATAATATTTGAGTGTGTGTATGCATGCATGTATATAATATATATATATATATATACATATACAAACTTTTTTAAATGTATTGATTAATCGCAATTTAAAAAAAATTGGGAGAGAAATCAATTAATTTATTCAGCAAGGATAAATTAGATCATTCAAAAGCGACAGTAAAGAAATGAAAAAAAAGATGAATATGTCAAATAAATGCTGTTCTTTTGAATTTTCTATTTATGAAAAACAAAATTCTGTTTTTACAAAAAATATGAAGCAGCACAACCATTTTCAACATTGATAATAACACTTATCTAATTATTAAATATCGTTTAAAGCAGAAATATTTAAGTCCTAGTGTACTTTTTATATTCTAAAAAATAATTTTGCTTATAAATTATAAATGCTTTGTATACCTTTCTTGCGGCACAGCGAACCAATACTCCGGCTTGCGGCCCCTCCCAGGCAGCGAGTGGGCGGGGCTTGAGGTCCGGCCCGTGGCAAACGACTTCCTCATTGGCTTGCCCACCTTAAAGCAGAGGAACATGGGCGGAGCTTTGCTCTTCTCCTCGTTGAACAGCAGCATGTCTGCGAATCAGATCTGACATCAGCAAACCCGGCCTGTACTTCTCCTTCTCCCTCGCACACTTTCTAACATCTTTCCCTCGCGGGTCAAAATGACCCGAAGCCCTGAAATTATACTTTTTTTGTCAGAAGGCTTATTTTATATAATTTTAGAAATATTTAATTTATTTTTTGTTCTTTTTTATTTACCTGATTTGATCAATAAACAATAGTTAATAATGGTAATTTAAGCACATTCTTTCAACTTAAAGGAGAACTCCGGTCAATTTTAACATTGAGCTCATTTTTTTGTAAATTTGGAGTGCTGTCAATACAGGGAACAACTACAAAAATCGGTGTTGCCTACACCGTGTTATCCTCTTTTTAAAATTTGCACCCTATTGACTTCAATGGGGCAAGTTTTAAACCTGCTTTTAGCCTCTTAACATCCTTATTGTTTCATTACAAGTGCCCAGCCATGTTAGATGATAACTTCAGAGTGAACACGAGTGAATCTGACTGCATTAGATGTGAAAGATATGAATAAAAATGATGTTATATCAGCCAGCGCACAGACCTGTATTTAGTTCCTGTTTTTGGTCGAAGTCCAAAGTAGTCGATTGTCGAGTTCACGCGCGTGATCATATGTAACTAAACCTATGCGCGTGAACTCGACAATCGACTACTTTGGACTTCGACCGAAAACAGGAACTAAATACAGGTCTGTGCGCTGGCTGATATAACATCATTTTTATTCATATCTTTCACATCTAATGCAGTCAGATTCACTCGTGTTCACTCTGAAGTTATCATCTAACATGGCTGGGCACTTGTAATGAAACAATAAGGATGTTAAGAGGCTAAAAGCAGGTTTAAAACTTGCCCCATTGAAGTCAATAGGGTGCAAATTTTAAAAAGAGGATAACACGGTGTAGGCAACACCGATTTTTGTAGTTGTTCTCTGTATTGACAGCACTCCAAATTTACAAAAAAATGAGCTCAATGTTAAAATTGACCGGAGTTCTCCTTTAAATTAAAAATAACACAATTTCATGCATAACTCTTTTAATTCAGCTCTAAATGTCTTGCATCGGGTGTGTTTGTCGACCTCTTGTGGAAAATGTTAATATATCATGATATTTCATGACTCTAGATGGCCTTATATCTCTATATGGAACAAACGAGCTGTTCCGCTGGGTCCTAAAGTCAGTTTCTCTTCAGTTTGCATTCAGATACACATGCAGACATTATTAAATAATTTTTTGGTAAAGTTTTAGCATTTTTAGGTTTTTCGATGTGAACTCATTCATTCCTATGGGGGTCAAATTGACCGGGTTAAGAGACATCGGTCCTCATGTTGATTCTGCTCAGGGCCAGACGGGATCTTACGCAAGTGTTCAACCGTTGTTTGTCTTTCCAATGTCACGTTAAACCCATGCTGAGAGACACACTGAAGTAAACACACAGCCTTAGACATGTTCAACACAACATTGAGCATTATTCATTCTCTACTCTCTGGGAAAAATGATCAAGCAGCTTTGCATATCGTTTGTGAAGGCGGCAATCCCAGAATGCATTGCATGGCTCCCAGAACTAGAGAATAGTGATATTTAGTCTGCAATTTTTTCACGGACTGGTCTAAAGTCAGATTATATTGTTATTATTATTAATATTATTGTCAGTATAAGTGCTGTTCATATTGCTATTATTACTGCTGCTTCTACTGGCACTATTATTACTACTAATATTATTATTATTATTCTTTTAAATTGTCTAGATATCTATTAATCACTCGGTGAGTTTATATCTATACTTTTTGTATCACTAAAAAAAGAAGAAGAAAAAAATATATATAGTTTGTTATATTATACATTAAAATAATTACTGTACCTTTATACACTACTATACATGTATAAAGTAGTGTATAAAGTGTGTATATGTGTTTATGTGTACTTGTGTGTATATGTCATTGGTCTGTTACTTTGTATATGCATGTCTTGTTAATAAAATAAAAATGTACAAATTAAAAAAAGAATGCATTGCAAAAAGCTGTTTTAATGTTTAAATAACTCTAAAATAGCACTGCCTATGATGGCCGCATTTACACATTTTCAACACAAAAGGCAATATTCATTCTTTACTCGCTGAGAAAAATTATCAAGCACAATTGCATATCTTTCATGGAGAAGGCAATCCCATAATGCACTGCAAAAAAGCTGTTTTTACATTTAAATAACTCTAAAATAACACTGCCTATGTAGAAAGCAGACCGTAGACAGCAAAGAAGCTCACTAGTTTTAGAAAGTGCATGCTTAAAAACACTCCTTGGCTGTGATTGGTTGGTCTGTCCTGTCAATCAAAATAAAACTCACCTTCGATTGGTCTGTGCATCGTCTTCACGAGCCACGACTTCATCTCGGCCTCACTGGCCCGTCTGCGTTTCTCCGCTTCGGAAAGAAGCTGTACGTCTGCGTTCGGTCCCTTATTGTCCTCAACATGTGCTCCCGGTGGACTACATTTCCCAGAATCCTCTGGGGTCACCTTGCTTTTTTGGTCGTTTTCGATTGCAAAGACACCGTTCACTAAAGTTTCACCGCTTGTTTTGCTCACTTCTATGGCAGCCTCCTTCCCATCATGCACCAGAGACCGTAGCAGATCCGCGGTGTCATCCGTGGAGCGATTGTGAAGCCCTTCGTCTTCCTCTTCCTCTTCCTCCGCATTAAAAGACCTCACGGATTTGTCTTTTTGGTCCATTGTCATCCGTGTGGGTGTTTTTCTGTGCTCCTGAAGTGACGCCCCCTCCTGGCCGGGGCAAGTAGTGTTCGAGTCACTTTGCAGCAACTCGAGTTCAGTAAAACCTTCATCCGACGGGGATTTGTCAGCGATTTGGCTTTCTGAGATCTCAGAGACGGCCGACTCGATATCGTCTAATACGATTGGTCGATTAGGCGCCCCGAGAGCCTCGTAGCGACTAAAAGGGTTCAGATCTCGTTCTGAGGGAAGCTCTTCCCACTCGCCAGGCCTGTATAACGGACAGAGATCCCGCGGTTCATCACTATTATCACGGATCATCATCATCATCATCATGAGGGGGAAGATGTGAAATTAAAAGAGAGAAAAACAAACAAAACATCCAAAATGAACAAACGCAAGACAACTGAACAAAACATGACAAATAAACATGACAAAACTTAAGTGATGTTTGGTGTCAAATTAGAACTAAAATGGGATGAATGAAAAAATGGACTGATGGCTGAGAGAAAGATTCATATTTAAAGTGATTTACATATCTTGATTCGTCCCTAAAAATAGAATTGCACTACAGTAATAGACTTAGAGTTGAAGTCTATGGGACGAGTGTGCAAGGGCGGAGAAGAAGAAATGCGTAAAATATGCAACAAATTTGAGAAAGTATCCTGGACTTTTTCTGGGGCAACGACACACACACTGGATGCTGTAGATTACAAACCGCTAGATATGCATCCTTATCAGATGTGTTAGGGACATTTATGCATGCATTTGATCATTTATACACTATCTTTTTTGCTTTGGAGTTGTTTCTGTAGTTTATTTGAAACTCGTGTCACAATATTTTGAAGATTTTCGGTTAAATTACTGCATTTCTATTTACTTCAGGGAGGCACATTGTACATTGATCATGTTAACACTGAATAAACATGTCAAGAAAAAAGGAAAAGAAATGCAACGATCACACCGTTTATAAAGTACAGACTTTACACTTAACATGCATATCGTTCGCTTTGCCACTGGGATGCTAAAAAGAGGCTTTTTGGGAATGAATGAATGAGTGAGTGAATAAGCAAATAAATAAAAACAAATTAATGAAAATAAATAAGAAAAAATTAACATTCAAATAAATCAATAACAAATAAATATTGAAAATAAATAAATTAAAATACAATAAATATATAATTAAAAATTAAATTAAATCCAAATAAGAGCATTTAATAAAAAAAATTAAAAAAAAAAAATTTAATTAACAAATTAAATAAATAAAACATAAAAATAATAATAATAATAATAAAAATAATTTAAAAAATAATATATATAAAATAAATCATTAAAAATTAAGGAGAATAAATAAGTTCAAATAAATGCATTTAATAAATCAAATAGTTTTAATCAGAATAAATGAATAAATAAATTAAAAAACGTAAACAATTAAAAAACATAAAATATACAAATAAATGAAAATTAAAATAAATATATCATTAGGAGAATAAATAAAGTTCAAATAAAAACATTTATTAAATCAAATAGTTTTAACGGAAATAATAAAATAATTTAATTTATTAATTAAAACATATGAATTAAAATTAAAATAAATAATTAACCCAACAATTAGCTGGAACGGTTTTGGTTACTACAGTGTTAAAATATCAACCTAAATTTATTTAATTTGATCCATGCACACTTAAATATTTCCTGAATCAAACAATAGAGCCGTTAAAACTCCTCAAATGAACAAGACACAGGAAGTAGCTGATCACAGATTACATAATAAAAGCCTTTTATATAATGCTGACACTTAAAGGTGCAGTGTGTAAATTTTACACACCCGCGGTGTATGTAGACAGAAATGCTCATTCTAAGATAATAAAAACATTCATCCGTTAATAAAAACGGTTCATTATATAAGGTCTTCATACATCATTGAAAACAGTTATGTATATGATATTGCATTTCTGTCAACAGATCCTCCAAAATATTACACAGTCCACCTTTAAAACAGCGAACACAAGCACAATCATTTAAAAAAAGATATCTTCTAGTCATTGATTAGCATATTCTGTCATGATAATCTATAAATCGTGTTCAGGGGGCGGGGTTTATGTAAATTTTAGGGTTTGTGATGTCACTAACCCGGGAGGAATGTCGTGTAGTTCCTACCAGCCGTTTGTTGTAGTCCTTAAAAAGCGATTTCTTTAAAAGCAAATATCTCCCTTTGCTTTGAACTTTGAGCGTTGTAACTTTGCAGATGTTGTTTATGATCAAACACAACATTACACACTAACTACAGTTAGAAAAGTGGAATCATACTCAACCACCGCTTTAAGGAAGGTAAATGTAAGAGTATTTTCTTACGACGGCAGCGCGTCCTTGAGCTTCATGCGGGACACGTCGTCATACAGCGCGACCGACAGCACCTCCTCCATGGGGCAGATCAGCCCGTACTCCTCACAGCCGTTCTCGATCACCAGCGGGTCCGACTTGTGCGGGTCGAACATGATGTTGTTGGGCGTTATGATCATCACTCCTCCGACAACACCCTGGAAGAAACCAGACCTCGGGAGTCTCAGTTACAGCTTCCCTGCATCAGTACGGTTCAACTTTAACAAGTCCGATAATGCTTATCGATTCCTAATTTCGACTCCAATAAGGTAAAAAAAAAAAAACTTAGATATCATTCACATTTAGTCTTATTGCAAAACATTTAATTTAAGTGGAATATCATGAACAAAAACCAACATATTAATATAGCATGTTAAAAATATTCCTTTTTTGAGTGAGTGAAAAATGCGTTGTTTCATGTCTGTCCCTTTAAATGCAAATGAGCTGCTGCTCCCGGTACAGGAGGCGGAGCTTCAAGAGCTTGTGTCCTTTTACCTCACACACACACACACACTTACACAAGGAACTTATTTAAAAATACCATAGAAAAACAACTAGCCTAACTTATATAAATTTCAAGCATTATTTAAGACAAGTAAACTCTCATAAACAAATAAAATAAAAAATAGCAACAAATAGATACAACTAAATATAGATATGATTGAAATAAACAGCGTTTTAAGATTTTCAGGTACAGAAACTGTAATCAAATGTAAAATAATTGCATTTTATAAATAAAATATACATGACAAATGTAGTTACAAAAGTTATTCAGTCAAGAACGAGTTGAAATGATCAAGAGGAATCAATTTAAATTTTATAATTATTCAGATTCTTGACCAAGTATTTGCAGAATTGTAATCGATTATTTGATTCCCAAAGCTAATCGCGAGCAGCCGAGAAGATGATATACGTGTATGCCGTAAACGAGGAAGACTGGAAATACATTAGTCAGAAGGTGTGGGAACACTGTATCCTATAATATGCAAATTACACGTCATAAATAGAGCCGTTTACTTTATTAAATTAAAGCCGACGGCTTACTGAACACATTACGGTTACAGACTACTGAAAACACACATATACAAACTACCTTGTAACCAATCAGATCAATGTGTGATCGCCAAACAGTGGACCTCTGAGCTGAGTGAGTGAGTGAGTGGAGGCGGGGCTCATTTGCATATTCATAGCGTATACTAAATGAGGCAAGGGTGTCGGGTTACATTCAAGATATTTTAAGGCATGCAGAAATTTGTTTTCAAGGAAAAACGTTTAAATATGTCAGTTTGGTGAGTTTTAAGGGATACGATTATTGACTACAGCGGGACTTGATATATAAACTAATATTAATAAATGCATTAGAAATATTTTTTATTTTCATTTCATGTTAACTAATAAACAACACAAATGTTTCTATATTTTTTATGGTTTTAGTTAAAGGCGCTGTATGTAACTTTTACACTCTACTAAAGCATAAAAATACCACGTTTGCAGATTTTGAGGAAGTTCACACACTCGTTTCTCTGAAAAACACCAGTTATTTTACTCTGAAGTGTGTGTTTCCAGACTGGAATGTTTGTTATTGTGTTGGTCTGTGATACTGCATGTTT
>NC_136891.1:1862843-1872843 GCF_949152265.1 Phoxinus phoxinus | reverse complement strand
GTGAGTCAGTGAGTGAGTGAGTGAGTGAGTGAGTGAGTGAGCCAGTGAGTGAGTGAGCCAGTGAGCGAGTGAGTCAGTGAGTGAGTGAGTGAGTGAGTGAGTGAGTGAGTGAGCCAGTGAGTGAGCCAGTGAGTGAGTGAGTGAGTGAGTGAGTGAGTGAGTGAGTGAGTGAGTGAGCCAGTGAGTCAGTGAGCCAGTGAGTCAGTGAGCCAGTGAGTCAGTGAGTCAGTGAGTGAGTGAGTGAGTCAGGGAGCGAGAGAGAGATAGAGAGAGAGAGAGTGTGAGTGAGTGAGAGAGTGAGTCAGTGAGTGAGTGAGTGAGCCAGTGAGTGAGTGAGTGAGCCAGTGAGTGAGTGAGTGAGTGAGTGAGTGAGTGAGCCAGTGAGTGAGTCAGTGAGTGAGTGAGTGAGTGAGCCAGTGAGTGAGCCAGTGAGTGAGTCAGTGAGTGAGTGAGTGAGTGAGTCAGTGAGTGAGTGAGCCAGCCAGTGAGTCAGTGAGTGAGTGAGCCAGCCAGTGAGTCAGTGAGTGAGTGAGTCAGTGAGCGAGTGAGCCAGTGAGTCAGTGAGTGAATGAGTCAGTGAGTGAGTGAGTCAGTGAGTGAGCCAGTGAGTGAGTGAGTGAGCCAGTGAGTGAGTGAGTGAGTGAGTGAGCCAGTGAGTGAGTGAGTGAGTGAGTGAGCCAGTGAGTGAGTGAGTCAGTGAGTGAGTGAGTGAGCCAGTGAGTGAGTCAGTGAGTGAGTCAGTGAGTGAGTGTGTGAGTGAGAGAGTGAGTGAGTCAGTGAGTGAGCCAGTGAGTCAGTGAGTCAGTGAGTGAGTGAGTGAGTCAGGGAGCGAGAGAGAGATAGAGAGAGAGAGAGTGTGAGTGAGTGAGAGAGTGAGTCAGTGAGTGAGCCAGTGAGTGAGTGAGTGAGTGAGCCAGTGAGTGAGTGAGTGAGTGAGCCAGTGAGTGAGTGAGTGAGTGAGTGAGTGAGTGAGTGAGTGAGTGAGCGAGTGAGCCAGTGAGTGAGTGAGCCAGTGAGTGAGTGAGCCAGTGAGTGAGTGAGCCAGTGAGTGAGTGAGTCAGTGAGTGAGTGAGTGAGTGAGTGAGTGAGCCAGTGAGTGAGTGAGTGAGTGAGTGAGTGAGTGAGCCAGTGAGTGAGTCAGTGAGTGAGTGAGTGAGTGAGCCAGTGAGTGAGTGAGTCAGTAAATGAGTGAGTGAGCCAGTGAGTCAGTGAGCCAGTGAGTCAGTGAGCCAGTGAGTCAGTGAGTCAGTGAGTGAGTGAGTGAGTCAGGGAGCGAGAGAGAGATAGAGAGAGAGAGAGAGTGTGAGTGAGTGAGAGAGTGAGTCAGTGAGTGAGTGAGTGAGCCAGTGAGTGAGTGAGTGAGCCAGTGAGTGAGTGAGTGAGTGAGTGAGTGAGCCAGTGAGTGAGTCAGTGAGTGAGTGAGTGAGTGAGCCAGTGAGTGAGCCAGTGAGTGAGTCAGTGAGTGAGTGAGCCAGCCAGTGAGTCAGTGAGTGAGTGAGTCAGTGAGCGAGTGAGCCAGTGAGTCAGTGAGTGAATGAGTCAGTGAGTGAGTGAGTCAGTGAGTGAGCCAGTGAGTGAGTGAGTGAGCCAGTGAGTGAGTGAGTGAGTGAGTGAGTGAGTGAGCCAGTGAGTGAGTGAGTGAGCGAGCCAGTGAGTGAGTGAGTGAGCGAGCCAGTGAGTGAGTGAGTGAGTGAGCCAGTGAGTGAGTGAGTGAGTGAGTGAGTGAGTCAGGGAGCGAGAGAGAGATAGAGAGAGAGAGAGAGTGTGAGTGAGTGAGAGAGTGAGTGTGTGAGTGAGAGAGTGAGTGAGTCAGTGAGTGAGCCAGTGAGTCAGTGAGTGAGTGAGTGAGTCAGGGAGCGAGAGAGAGATAGAGAGAGAGAGAGTGTGAGTGAGTGAGAGAGTGAGTCAGTGAGTGAGCCAGTGAGTGAGTGAGTGAGTGAGCCAGTGAGTGAGTGAGTGAGTGAGTGAGTGAGTGAGTGAGCCAGTGAGTGAGTGAGCCAGTCAGTGAGTGAGCCAGTGAGTGAGTGAGCCAGTGAGCGAGTGAGTCAGTGAGTGAGTGAGTGAGTGAGTGAGTGAGCCAGTGAGTGAGTCAGTGAGTGAGTGAGTGAGTGAGCCAGTGAGTGAGTGAGTGAGTGAGTGAGTGAGCCAGTGAGTGAGTGAGTGAGTGAGTGAGTGAGTGAGTCAGTAAATGAGTGAGTGAGCCAGTGAGTCAGTGAGCCAGTGAGTCAGTGAGCCAGTGAGTCAGTGAGTGAGTCAGGGAGCGAGAGAGAGATAGAGAGAGAGAGAGTGTGAGTGAGTGAGAGAGTGAGTCAGTGAGTGAGTGAGTGAGCCAGTGAGTGAGTGAGTGAGCCAGTGAGTGAGTGAGTGAGTGAGTGAGTGAGTGAGTGAGCCAGTGAGTGAGTCAGTGAGTGAGTGAGTGAGTGAGCCAGTGAGTGAGCCAGTGAGTGAGTCAGTGAGTGAGTGAGTGAGTGAGTGAGCCAGTGAGTGAGTGAGCCAGCCAGTGAGTCAGTGAGTGAGTGAGTCAGTGAGCGAGTGAGCCAGTGAGTCAGTGAGTGAATGAGTCAGTGAGTGAGTGAGTCAGTGAGTGAGCCAGTGAGTGAGTGAGTGAGCCAGTGAGTGAGTGAGTGAGTGAGTGAGTGAGTGAGCCAGTGAGTGAGTGAGTGAGCGAGCCAGTGAGTGAGTGAGCCAGTGAGTGAGTGAGTCAGTGAGTGAGTGAGTGAGCCAGTGAGTGAGTCAGTGAGTGAGTGAGCCAGTGAGTGAGTCAGTGAGTGAGTGAGTGAGTGAGCCAGTGAGTGAGCCAGTGAGTGAGTCAGTGAGTGAGTCAGTGAGCGAGTGAGCCAGTGAGTGAGTGAGTGAGCCAGTGAGTGAGTGAGTGAGCCAGTGAGTCAGTGAGTGAGTGAGTCAGTGAGCGAGTGAGCCAGTGAGTCAGTGAGTGAATGAGTCAGTGAGTGAGTGAGTCAGTGAGCGAGTGAGCCAGTGAGTGAGTGAGTGAGTCAGTGAGCAAGTGAGTGAGTGAGTGAGTGAGCCAGTGAGTCAGTGAGTGAGTGAGCCAGTGAGTGAGTGAGTGAGTGAGTCAGTGAGTGAGTGAGCCAGCCAGTGAGTCAGTGAGTGAGTGAGTCAGTGAGCGAGTGAGCCAGTGAGTCAGTGAGTGAATGAGTCAGTGAGTGAGTGAGTCAGTGAGTGAGCCAGTGAGTGAGTGAGTGAGCCAGTGAGTGAGTGAGTGAGTGAGTGAGTGAGTGAGCCAGTGAGTGAGTGAGTGAGCGAGCCAGTGAGTGAGTGAGTGAGTGAGTGAGCCAGTGAGTGAGTGAGTCAGTGAGTGAGTGAGTGAGCCAGTGAGTGAGTCAGTGAGTGAGTGAGCCAGTGAGTGAGTGAGCCAGTGAGTGAGTGAGTGAGTGAGCCAGTGAGTGAGCCAGTGAGTGAGTCAGTGAGTGAGTGAGTCAGTGAGCGAGTGAGCCAGTGAGTCAGTGAGTGAATGAGTCAGTGAGTGAGTGAGTCAGTGAGCGAGTGAGCCAGTGAGTGAGTGAGTGAGTGAGTGAGTGAGTGAGCCAGTGAGTGAGTGAGTGAGCCAGTGAGTCAGTGAGTGAGTGAGTCAGTGAGCGAGTGAGCCAGTGAGTCAGTGAGTGAATGAGTCAGTGAGTGAGTGAGTCAGTGAGCGAGTGAGTGAGTGAGTGAGTCAGTGAGCAAGTGAGTGAGTGAGTGAGTCAGTGAGTGAGTGAGTGAGTGAGTGAGCCAGTGAGTCAGTGAGTGAGTGAGCCAGTGAGTCAGTGAGTCAGTGAGTGAGTGAGTGAGTCAGGGAGCGAGAGAGAGATAGAGAGAGAGTGTGAGTGAGTGAGAGAGTGAGTCAGTGAGTGAGTGAGTGAGCCAGTGAGTGAGTGAGTGAGTGAGTGAGTGAGTGAGTGAGTGAGTGAGTGAGCCAGTGAGTGAGTGAGTGAGCGAGCCAGTGAGTGAGTGAGTGAGTGAGCCAGTGAGTGAGTGAGCCAGTGAGTGAGTGAGCCAGTGAGTGAGTGAGCCAGTGAGTGAGTGAGTCAGTGAGTGAGTGAGTCAGTGAGTGAGTCAGTGAGTGAGTGAGCCAGTGAGTGAGTCAGTGAGTGAGTGAGTGAGTGAGCCAGTGAGTGAGTGAGTGAGTGAGTCAGTGAGTGAGTGAGTGAGCCAGTGAGTGAGTGAGTCAGTGAGCGAGTGAGCCAGTGAGTCAGTGAGTGAATGAGTCAGTGAGTGAGTGAGTCAGTGAGCGAGTGAGCCAGTGAGTGAGTGAGTGAGTGAGTGAGCCAGTGAGTGAGTGAGTGAGCCAGTGAGTCAGTGAGTGAGTGAGTCAGTGAGCGAGTGAGCCAGTGAGTCAGTGAGTGAATGAGTCAGTGAGTGAGTGAGTCAGTGAGCGAGTGAGCCAGTGAGTGAGTGAGTGAGTCAGTAAGCAAGTGAGTGAGTGAGTGAGTCAGTGAGTGAGTGAGTGAGTGAGTGAGCCAGTGAGTCAGTGAGTGAGTGAGTGAGTGAGCGAGTGAGTGAGTGAGTGAGTGAGTGAGTGAGTGAGCGAGCCAGTGAGTCTGTGAGTGAGTGAGTGAGTGAGTGAGCGAGTGAATCAGTGAGCGAGTGAGCCAGTGAGTCAGTGAGCCAGTGAGTGAGTGAGCGAGCCAGTGAGTCAGTGAGTGAGTGAGCCAGTGAGTGAGTGAGCCAGTGAGTGAGTGAGCCAGTGAGTGAGTGAGCCAGTGAGTGAGTGAGCCAGTGAGTGAGTGAGCCAGTGAGTGAGTGAGCCAGTGAGTGAGTGAGTGAGCGAGCCAGTGAGTGAGTGAGTGAGCGAGCCAGTGAGTGAGTGAGTGAGTGAGTGAGCGAGCCAGTGAGTCAGTGAGTGAGTGAGTGAGTGAGTGAGTGAGTGAGTGAGTCAGTAAATGAGTGAGCCAGTGAGGCAGTGAGTCAGTGAGTGAGTGAGTGAGTCAGGGAGCGAGAGAGAGATAGAGAGAGAGTGTGAGTGAGTGAGAGAGTGAGTCAGTGAGTGAGTGAGTGAGCCAGTGAGTGAGTGAGTGAGCCAGTGAGTGAGTGAGTGAGTGAGTGAGTGAGTGAGCCAGTGAGTGAGTGAGTGAGCGAGCCAGTGAGTGAGTGAGTGAGTGAGCCAGTGAGTGAGTGAGCCAGTGAGTGAGTGAGCCAGTGAGTGAGTGAGCCAGTGAGTGAGTGAGTCAGTGAGTGAGTGAGTCAGTGAGTGAGTGAGTGAGCCAGTGAGTGAGTCAGTGAGTGAGTGAGCCAGTGAGTGAGTCAGTGAGTGAGTGAGTGAGTGAGCCAGTGAGTGAGTGAGTGAGTGAGTCAGTGAGTGAGTGAGTGAGTGAGTCAGTGAGTGAGTGAGTGAGCCAGTGAGTCAGTGAGTGAGTGAGTCAGTGAGCGAGTGAGCCAGTGAGTCAGTGAGTGAATGAGTCAGTGAGTGAGTGAGTCAGTGAGCGAGTGAGCCAGTGAGTGAGTGAGTGAGTGAGTGAGTGAGCCAGTGAGTGAGTGAGTGAGCCAGTGAGTCAGTGAGTGAGTGAGTCAGTGAGCGAGTGAGCCAGTGAGTGAGTGAGTGAGTCAGTGAGCAAGTGAGTGAGTGAGTGAGTCAGTGAGTGAGTGAGTGAGTGAGTGAGCCAGTGAGTCAGTGAGTGAGTGAGTGAGTGAGTGAGCGAGTGAGCGAGTGAGTGAGTGAGTGAGCGAGTGAGTGAGTGAGCGAGCCAGTGAGTCTGTGAGTGAGTGAGTGAGTGAGTGAGCGAGTGAATCAGTGAGCGAGTGAGCCAGTGAGTCAGTGAGCCAGTGAGTGAGTGAGCGAGCCAGTGAGTCAGTGAGTGAGTGAGCGAGTGAGTGAGCCAGTGAGTGAGTGAGCCAGTGAGTGAGTGAGCCAGTGAGTGAGTGAGCCAGTGAGTGAGTGAGCCAGTGAGTGAGTGAGCCAGTGAGTGAGTGAGTGAGCGAGCCAGTGAGTGAGTGAGTGAGCGAGCCAGTGAGTGAGTGAGTGAGTGAGTGAGCGAGCCAGTGAGTCAGTGAGTGAGTGAGTGAGTGAGTGAGTGAGTGAGTGAGCGAGTGAGCCAGTGAGGCAGTGAGTGAGTGAGCGAGCCAGTGAGCGAGTGAGCCAGTGAGTAAGTGAGTGAGTGAGTGAGTCAGTGAGCCAGTGAGTGAGTGAGTCAGTGAGTGAGCCAGTGAGTGAGTGAGTGAGTCAGTGAGTGAGTGAGTGAGTGAGTGAGTGAGTGAGCGAGTGAGTCAGTGAGCGAGTGAGCCAGTGAGGCAGTGAGTGAGCAAGCCAGTGAGTCAGTGAGTGAGTGAGTGAGCGAGTGAGTCAGTGAGCGAGTGAGCCAGTGAGGCAGTGAGTGAGCGAGCCAGTGAGCCAGTGAGTGAGTGAGCGAGTGAGTCAGTGAGCGAGTGAGCCAGTGAGCCAGTGAGTGAGCGAGCCAGTGAGTAAGTGAGCGAGTGAGCCAGTGAGTAAGTGAGTGAGTGAGTGAGTCAGTGAGTGAGCGAGTCAGTGAGCGAGTGAGCCAGTGAGGCAGTGAGTGAGTGAGTGAGTGAGCGAGCCAGTGAGCCAGTGAGTGAGTGAGTGAGCCAGTGAGTGAGTGAGCCAGTGAGTGAGTCAGTGAGTGAGTGAGTGAGCGAGTCAGTGAGCGAGTCAGTGAGCGAGTGAGCCAGTGAGGCAGTGAGTGAGTGAGTGAGTGAGCGAGCCAGTGAGCCAGTGAGTGAGTGAGTGAGTGAGCGAGTGAGTGAGTAAGTGAGCGAGTGAGCCAGTGAGTAAGTGAGTGAGTGAGTGAGTCAGTGAGCCAGTGAGTGAGTGAGTCAGTGAGTGAGTGAGTGACTCAGTGAGTGAGTCAGTGAGTGAGTGAGTGAGTGAGTCAGTGAGCGAGTGAGCCAGTGAGGCAGTGAGTGAGCGAGCCAGTGAGGCAGTGAGTGAGTGAGTGAGTGAGCGAGTGAGTGAGTAAGTGAGCGAGTGAGCCAGTGAGTAAGTGAGTGAGTGAGTGAGTCAGTCAGTGAGTCAGTGAGCCAGTGAGTGAGTGAGTGAGTCAGTGAGTGAGTGAGCCAGTGAGTCAGTGAGCCAGTGAGTGAGTGAGTGAGTGAGTGAGTGAGTCAGTGAGTGAGTGAGTGAGTGAGTGAGTGAGAGAGTCACCTGTCCAGGTACGAGGCTGTGCGAGAAGAGTCGGTTTAATTGCACCAGTTTATTTGGAGTGATGTTGAACTTCAGAGCGATGCTGTTCAGAGTGTCCTTCAGTCCAACCTGACGATCGGCACATTTATAATTAATGTGTCACAAAACGCATTTGAGTTTATTGATGAGCCGGACGTGCATGAACAGTGTTTAAACAGTAAGAAATTAACTCACAGTGTACTCCACGGTTCCTGGGGGTTTACTTTTCTCTTTCTTGGTCTGGCTGCACGGCTTACTGTTGTCATCTGAAATTAAAGTCACCATGAAATCAAAATGGACAATTCTTGTTTGGTATATTGCTGCATTTATTATACATGATTTATCAGTGCACATCATCATTGTTTTAAAGCCATGTTTCTGGTAATCTTGAATCAGAATAACTTTCCCATCTCTTCTCTTCTTTAATGATGTGGGCGGGGCAACCTGTCACTCAAATGAGATCAGCCAATAGCAAACCACAACCATCCCATCAATTCTCCACAGACAATATCAAGCCCCGCCCACATTTGTTCTTATTCCAGAAGCCGTTTCATGCCGACTTTAAAGATTCAAAACACTTAGTAAGTACACATACATTTAGAAGACGCTTTTATCTGAATTTAATTATTAGTTTTGGTCCCGCTGGAATAATCAGTTTAAAGTTCCCCTGCAATAATAGTATCCCTGAAAACTCTTCTGTGATCACCAAAATTACATATTTAACGTTTTTTTTTTCTTGAATGCCTTAAAATACCGTGAATGTAACTCGACACCCTTGCCTCATTTATTATGCGCGGTTCTATGAATATGCAAATTAGCCACGCCTCCACTCACTCAGAGATCCACTGGTGGACGATCACACGTTGATCTGATTGGTTACAAGGTAGTGTGTGACGTCAGAAACACCAGAGATTTCAAACCGTGTTTTTGAGACTGTCTTTGGTTCACTGCAGTTTTAAGCAGAAAATACTCAGCAATGCTGTCCACTTATGAACTTACACATGGTGTGTGTTAAAGCAGATTAATAACTCCACATAGACACATAAACAACATTAAAAACGTGATTTTTCACCACAGGGGGACTTTAAATAAAGCAAGTTTAAATACTACTATAATTACTAAATATAAAACTGAAATGACAAAAATTACTTTAAAAATGAAAATAGAAAATATATACAATAAAAGCTAGTTTAAAATATGAATACTATTACAGAAAATAAACATAACTGGTCCACATCAACACCCAGCTACAGAATAATCCACACACTGACAAAAGCTTTAAAGACTCATAAAGCGCTGTTGTTTGTTAAATGACGTCAGCCTGTGTGATGAGGCTCTGCTGACTGCTTCTCATATAGATTATCATGTCAAACATAAAGAACAATACGAGCGTCATTCAACACTGCTGTGCTCTGAAACCCGAGAGCAGACGTCAACACAACATCTACAGCAGTTACAGGACCGAACACGCACGCTAGAGATATTCATCACATCACACCGGCCCTACACTCACTACACAGCACAGTACAAACACTAAAACGTCTTTAAAGGGGGTGTATGTAAGAATTTACATGTATTAAAGGGTCATGAACCCCCCCACTTTCAGCTCAAGTCTAGCTCACAAGTAGTGCTGTAAACGATTAATCGCGATAATCGAATCCAAAATAAAAGTTTGTGTTTACATAATATATGAGTGTGTATTGTGTATAATTATTTTGTATATATAAATACACACACATGCATGTATATATTTAAGAAAAATGTGTTATTTATATATAAAATAGTTCTATTTATATATAATATAAAAATATATATGCAGTATATAAAAGCAAATATTTCTCAAATATGTATGTGTGTGCATTTATATATTCAAAATAATTATACACAATACACACACATATATTATGTAAACACAAACTTTTATTTTGGATTCGATTAATCGCGATTAATCGTTTACAGCACTAGATTAAAGCTGAATTTAGCATAACGGTCACAGTCAAAACATTAACCACCGCATATCCTGATGGAGACGGAGGCTGGGACTCACAATATCAGGAGCGACACTGTTCATGCAGAGCTCTATTCACTTCTATAATCGTTATTATTTACAAAGCAAACGGACTACGCGAGTATAAAGTTGTATTTATTAGCAGCGTGTGCTAGCGTATCAACAATTAGTGTAGAGAACCGAAATCATAACATAAAACTGTGTAACTAGTGTAACTTCACAGTGAGGTTAAAAGCTAAATGTATCTTAGAGCAAAAGTGTGTTGTTGATCTCGAGGGTTTCGCTGACTGAGGACGTCCACACAGTTTAATCCAAAGACGACACTTGTAAGTATTTTATTTCGGTTTTGGGAAGGGAAAAAACGGACACCCCCTCCAGCCTCTCTGGGAAACACGTATCTGTGTTACAAATGCCCCCGGCACAACGGTTAACCATATTTCTGATAAACTACGACGGTAATAGCCTGCCGAGACCAAACATATGAGACGCCGGTGTTAAAGTCAATGGAGCGCTGTGAAGAAGTGTCGGACCGCTGTGGAGCTCGTTCTCGGCTGCGCTGTGATTGGTCAATCTACATTCTAGGGCGTGGCTTAGCCAAAGGCGAATTAATGCTTATTAAAGTTACAAAAGTTATTCAGTCAAGAGCAGTGAGTGTCCTTTGTCTAGACAGCAGGAATATTAGTCTGTGCCTTTTGTTGTTTGATTAACAGGACAATTAACTTAAGACATAACCGACTATATTTACTAGGATACTCGCTATTTTTGTGCATCATTTAGTGTGAAAGTTGGTGGCTGCAGTTCACTTAACGGCCACCGGTGTCGCTATTAACAAGGTTTCTGAATTCTACCTAATTAGTGTGGTATTTATTAGCAATTGTGTG
>NC_136891.1:1832843-1857843 GCF_949152265.1 Phoxinus phoxinus | reverse complement strand
CTATGGCTTTGAATTTCTATGCCATAATTATGATGCTTTTATCAACATTTTGAAGTTAATTTTATCAATTATGATGCTTATGTCACATATATTTTATCCTAATTATGATGTGTAGCATCTTATCATTTAGATTTTTGTATCATAATTATGACCTTTTTCCTCATAATTTTTTAATTATGTCATAATAATGGCTTTTATCTCATAATTTTGAGTTATGTCATTATTATGACGTTTTTCTCATATTTTTGACATTTTGTCTTTATAGAATTTTCCTCATTTTTGACTGATAATGTAAAACTATGACATAATTAGGATACTTTAATCATAATTTTGACTTTTTATGTCATGACTTTTTCCCTCAGTTGACTTTTTATGACATAATAATGGCTTTTATCTCATAATTTAGAATTGTATGCCATAATTAGGATGTTTATGTCATTTATTATGGTTTTTATCCTCATAGTTTAGACTTTTTATGTCATAATTATGATTTTTTCTTCTTCTTATGTGACAGAAATTTGCCTTCATAAGTCTGGAGAGTCATTCGTGTGAGAAAATAATGACAGAAAGTTAACTTTTCACCCCAGCAACATCAGTTAGTAAAAACATCTCGAGCCTGTCGTGCCAACCAAAAGAAAGTGATTAATTCCTCTTTTAGCACGACCACCATTTCCAGCTCTTAACACCGCTTGGCTCTCACTTCCTGTCACATGTTTCCTGTGTAAATCTGAACGTTATTTCCTCTCACCTGGCGAAGTATCCCGGCCTCTTCTCCGTCTTCTCCATCACACACTCCTGAATCACAGCAGCTCCTCACGGTCTAGTCGGGATCTCAACGTTGCCTGAGCGTTCCTGTCTCCACAAAGACACAAAAAGCAGAATATCGGGCCCTTAATATGCCGGCCCTTATCTCTAGCCGTGGGTCAATGGGTCACACACAGGTTGCTGCAATAAACCCAGTGACACACACATCAGCTCCGAGTGGAAAACTGTCGATTCAGAGCGGATCTGGCCAGGTCCAGCTTGTTTTTGTAGGGTGAAGCCATTAAATCACCACTGATGCCAATCTTTATAGTTAACACACTCATTATTGTTCAACATCAACAAAGACAGTGTTTGATTTGGGATAAGCAGTGATTAGATTGAGCCTAAACATCTGATTACTGACTGATATCTCAAATCAATCTGCTTTGGTAACATGACAGGGGTTAAACTGGACGTTTAAATCACATTTAATAGAGAGTGAAACTCACGTTCAGCACGTAATTTTACGCGCGTGCATGCAAAATGACGTCACGTGCATCACGTTACAGCTGATAGCCGCCCATATATATATATACATTATATACACACACATCATATGCATGACACAGGAAATTCATGCACAAAAGACAACATCATATGCGTGCATTAAAATTAACCATTTTTTAAAAGATGACATAATGCATAACCTTATTTATCTTGCTCGACATGAAGGCCAAATGCTGTATATTTCTATTGTTTTTATATTTGAAACGCAGTCCTGCCATGCATATTATTTAAAAAAACAAGTATAAGTATTAAACACATACGTTTGGTCCTGCAGGAATTGCACGCGCGTGTTTAAAGGAACAATAACCCACCTAAACAAACACTACATCCCTGAAGACCCAGCGCTGCTCTTCCTCTCCGTGTAGATGTGAACGAGAACGCACTGTTGTTGATATAAACACGCACACATGCAGTCCAGGCTAACAGGCTAAAGCTAAAGGAATTAAAGTCCTTCCATATCAAGATTCAAAGCGGATTCCGGTTGTTTCTTGTTATATGTCTGTCACACCGACGCGTGCTCTCGGGACTTTGACCCGTTTTATCGCGAGTCACTCGCCAAAAACGCTTGATGTGCGTGTTTGGGTTTGCAAATAGAATTATTTATGTATTCATATCTGAATTTAAATGTCGATTTTCTCATAGGTCGAAGTCCTCACATGCCACGCCCATTTTCCCTGTGTGATTGACAGGAAAAGCGGAAACGCCCCTTCCCCCTTTAACTCCAGGCTAGATGCTGTATTCATTGTGCGTGTGTGTGTGTGTGTGTGTGTGTGTGTGTGTGTGTGTGTGTGTGTGTGTGTGTGTGTGTGTGTGCGCGCGCGTGTTTTACAGTGATTCTACATCACAGGTCTCCTTAAAATCGTTTTGTGGTTGTTGTTGTTGTTTTTTAACATAATTTTATCAAGCAGTCTATTTTATTTTGGTGCAATTGTACACTCTAAAAAATGCTGGGTTGTTTCAACACAATTTTGGGTCAAATATGAACAAACCCAAACGTTGGGTTAAAAATGTAATGTAAAAATGTAACCCAACGCCTGGGTTTGTCCATATTTGACCCAAAATTGGGTTGAAACAACCCAGCATTTTTGTTTATTTGATATTTTATTTTAGTTATTTTTTAGCCAAATATAAACAAATGTATAACATCCAAAATATTAAAGGATTGTTTTGGCCAACAAAAACGGCAATTAATGAAATATATAAAAAGACAACACCTGAATTAAACAAGTGTGACAACTTGCCCCGACCTATAATCCTCCTGTCACGAGCTCACAGTTCTGAAGTTAATAAATGTTTGTAATTCATGAATGATTTGGTGTACAGATCTAAGGCTGGTGTGTTTTTAAAGAAGACATTCACCAGATTAAAAAATATGAAAGTTGTAAATATGCTATTATAGAAGCTAAAGTTTATTTTAAAGCAAATGTAATGAACTAAACATTTTTATTTGATACAAAATACATATTTTATAAAATAACCTGAACTCTAAACTTATAGAACATCAACAAATGATGATGATTAAAGGGGAGGTTGATTGTGATTTCACTTTTCTAACTTTAGTTAGTGTAATTGCTTGACATCACCAACCCTAGAATTTACATAAACCCCGCCCCCAGAACACGATTTATAGATTATCATGACAGAATATGCTAATCAGTGACTAGAAGATAACTACACATAAGCTTCATAAATTCATCAACTAACCATTCAGAAATGTCCTGTTCTTCTACATGTTGTCACTTCTTCTTGAGTCTCTCCATCTTTCTGACTCCGGTTTGAACATAAACATTGAAATGTTCAGTGCATGTGTGTGAGGTAAAAGGACACGAGCTCTTGAAGCTCCGCCCCCTGTGCCGGGAGCAGCAGCTCATTTGCATTTAAAGGGACAGACACAAAAACTGTATTTTTGCTCACCCTCAAAAAGTGACGACTTTAACATGCAATATAAAAATATCTGTGGGGTATTTTAAGCTGAAACTTCACACACACACTCTGGGGACATCAGAGACTTATTTTACATCTTGTGAAAAGGGCATTATACCACCGCTTTAAAGTAGGCTATGTGGAAAAACAGTTTTTGCACCGGCGTGTCTGAAACAGAACTAGAGAAACTAACTATTAAATAAAAAAATAATTGTACCAATGAGAATAAATAAAATATAGATGTTATATCACCTTTACTCAAATTTTCCGTTCAGTTCATCTTTAAGCCATTGAAGTTTTGACCTGCGTATAATTTGTTTTGAATATAAAAATGAACGTGTCGTGTCGTGTCACGTGCTGGAACTGAACCGGCTCAAACTAGATCTTGCAAATGTGGGATTTATGAAGGATCACGTCCTGATTGATGTGCTGTATAATAACACTCCTCAATATGAACATATTCATGAATATTTGATATGCATTTAAACATATTAAAGTCCCCCTGTGGTGAAAATCAAGTTTGATTCAAATAGAAATCAAATAGACATATAATGTTGTTTATATGTCTATTTTTAATCTGCTTTAATATAAACAATGTGTAAGTTCATAAGTGGACAGCATTGCTGAGTATTTTCTGCTTAAAACTGCAGTGAACCAAAGACAGTCTCAAAAACACGGTGTGAAATCGCTGGTGTTTCTGACGTCACACACTACCTTGACCAATCAGATCAACGTGTGATCGTCAACCAGTGGATCTCTGAGTGAGTGGAGGCGGGGCTCATTTGCATATTCATAGAACCGCACATACTAAATGAGGCAAGGGTGTCAAGTTACATTCAAGATATTTTAAGACATTCAAGAAAAAAACTTTAAATATGTCATTTTGGTGATAAAAGATGAGTTTTCAGGGATACTATTATTGACGGAGACTTTAAGGAGAAATGTCTAAACCTCCTTTTTGAACATAGACGTGAAAATGCACTTAAATCCGAACTTAAAAGCTTGTAATTCATGAATGAGTTTAGATAAGGTTTATCTCTTTTTAAAGAAGACACTTCAAATTGTTGCTAAACTGAAAGAACTTGTAAAAATGTAAATGTTATAGAAGTTTAAGTTTACTACAAACCAAACTTAAAAAAAATATATTAATTATGTTACATTGACATTTTTTTTTTTACAAAAACAACAAATTGGACTCTAAATAAATCAAATCAAAGCCAAATTTGAAGTTGATATCACTAAAATTGGGTTTCCTGTGAGAGTTTGTTTAGGCGCAGTACCAAACACAGCCACCGGGTGAAACACACAATCCACATTCTCATTATTCTCAATCTTCAGAGCCGAGGAACACCAGCCACCATCTCACTCTCAATCCCACACTCGTCTCGGCCCCTCAGGATCTTAAAGTACCCTGCGGAAGACCAAACACACCCACACACACACACACACACACACACACACACACACACACACACACACACACACACACACACACACAATTTGTATATATAAATAAAACATTTTATATTATTTTATATATATTAAAATAATATATATCATAGTATAATAATAATTTCCACAAAATATTATATCATTAACTAGTTTCTTAAAATATGCAATATATATATATATATATATATATATGTATATATGTAAGAAACTATATAAAATACGCATTATTATTAAAACAATGTATAATCATTATCATTCATAATAATTACATGAATGTATTTTTAAAAACATTATTGTAATTATTATAAATGATAATTATAATAAATAGTAAAAAAAAAAATATATATATATAAAAAAAAATATATAACATATATATATATGTTACTGAGTTTCTGCTCAGATGTTCCCGAAAAGCCCCGTTCACACCACTAACCATAACTATAACCATAACTATAACTATAACCATAACTATAACTATAACTATAACCATAACTATAACCATAACTATAACCATAACCATAACTATAACCATAAGTATAACCATAACCATAACTATAACCAAAACTATAACTATAACTATAACATAACTATAACCATAACCATAACTACAATCATAACTATAACTATAACCATAACCATAACCATAACATAACTATAACCATAACCATAACCATAACCATAAGTATAACCATAACTGTAACCATAACCATAACCATAACTATAACTATAACCATAACTATAACCATAAGTATAACCATAACTGTAACCATAACCATAACTATAACTATAACCATAACCATAACCATAACCATAACCAATGTATTTAATATATCATGATAACTCATGAGTATTTGCGCTGAATCAGTGCAGATTTGGCGTTTGTGTGTGTGTGTGTGTGTGTGCGCGCGTGTGTGTGTGTGTGTGTGTGTGTGTGTGTGCGCGTGTGTGTGTTGTTGCAATTATTAATTGGCTCTCAGCGCCGGTAAGCCATCTAGCCTTTCTATACATGTGTCTATGGCTGCCTCAATCGTGCCTGTAGGAGCGGACGAGCGGTAACCATAGTGATCATATACAATCTATGACTGAGTTGAGTCTGTGATTTTTTGAACTGAAAAAAATCAACCGTAAATGCCACATAAAAGAAATCAAGAGACAAAAAACAATCACCTCGTTTTTTCAAAAACCAAACAATGTAAGTATCCTATGCCTGTTGACTTTCCCAGATGTGGCAGATTAGATTTGTTAAGGGGAATAGCTAGTCTTTTGCACTTAGCAAACACAGCAAAATGTGGAGACCATAACTATGCATTTAGGTGAGTGGACCGAGGCAAATAATGAATGAACACAAAAATAATGGTTGGATAAATCAAACAATTTATCGTCGTCAGGAAATAATGTTTTATCTTATTGACTGAGGTTGGTATGTTCACTGTCGTGTAAGCCACTATAAAAATAATTATAATAAGTAAATTTGTGTGGTGGAAGGTTTATGCAAACAACAAATAAAGGCCTACATAAACTTTTGACATCCTCTTATAGCAGGAAATGGGCTATGAAAAACATTTCTTAATATGTCATACATCATTTGAAAGATATTTCTAATATATAAATTGCAACAAACTTGTAATTAACAAATAAATTAAACATTTTGAGTTATTTTTAGACATTTGAAATAGTAGTTTTAGCCATTAATTCTCAGGAATATGTTGTATTTCACATTGTTGTGAAATTCTATAGAGGTATAGAGGGTTAACTGAAATTTTTAGTGCAAATCATTAGCCCAAATTACGCAAAATAACAAATGAGTTTAAATAATTTGCTGACAGCTTGGCCCAGTTAAAAAATCCTATCTGCGCCACACACACACGCACGCATGCACACGCACACACACACGCACGCACACACACACACGCACGCACACACACACACACACACATACACACACACACAGTGTTTACCCAGCAGGAGCCGCAGGATCCCTGATCCCGGATCTGTCCGAGGCTTTTACAGAACGGCCACTCGGCCCGCGGGTCGAAGCTGACCGGAAGCTTCACGTCGACGGCGTGTCTCACTCTGCAAACACACACAACTCAGATGTTCACACACTCATGTATGCGGCAGATGCTTTTCAGCCGACTGAACTTTACAAATAAACACAGAGCACAGAATATTAGCATGCAGATTAATAGCCGTTTTATAACAGAATTAATTTCTGGAAGTGATGCTAAATCATGCATTGCTGTAGTTTCAGAGAAGAGTGTGAAGCTCACGTGTCGGGCAGTCGAGGGCCCTTCATCAGGGTCCCGCAGAGAGACTTCACAAACCCCGACGGCACCTTCTGGAAGAGGAGAGGAGAGGAAGAGGAAGAGGAGAGGAAGAGGAAGAGGAAGAGAGAAGAGAGAGAAGAGAGAAGAGAAGAGGAAGAGGAGGAAGAAGAGGAAGAGAGGAGAGGAAGAGAAAAGAGGAAGAGGAAGTTGAAGTTATGGTTATAGTTATGGTTATAGTTATGGAGAGAAGAGAGATGAGAAGAGGAAGAGGAAGAGAGAAGAGGAAGAGGAAGAGAGAAGATGAAGAAGAGAGAAGGGAAGAGGAAGAGGAGAGGAAGAGAGAAGAGGAAGAAGAGGAGGAAGAAGAGGAAGAGAGAAGAGGAAGAGAGAAGAGGAAGAAGAGGAAGAGAGAAGAGGAAGAAGAGGAGGAAGAAGAGGAAGAGAGAAGAGGAAGAGAGAAGAGGAAGAGGAGGAAGAAGAGGAAGAGAGAAGAGGAAGAAGAGGAAGAGAGAAGAGGGAAGAGGAAGAGAGAAGAGGAAGAGGAGGAAGAAGAGAGAATAGGGAGAGAGAAGAGGAAGAGAGAAGAGGGAAGAGGAAGAGAAGAGGAAGAAGAGGAAGAGAAGGAAGGAGAGGAAGAAGAGGAAGAGGAGGAAGAAGAGGAAGAGGAGGAAGAAGAGGAAGAGAGAAGAGGGAAGAGAGAAGAGAAAGAGAGAAGAGGGAAGAGGAAGAGAAGAGGAAGAGGAGGAAGAGGAGGAGGAAGAAGAGGAAGAGGAGGAAGAAGAAGAGGAAGAGGAAGGTTAAACGGAGGATAAACGTGTGCATCAGTCCTTCATATGCTCGTACACTTGGACACACATCTCATCATCATCTATACAACATGTTATTGTTGGTTTTTAGGATCTGCACTAGCCATGCGGGCTATTAGCCTGATTCTCTTTTTTTTATTATATATATATATAAAAAAAATTAATGTATTTGCTTGTTTGTTTTTTGCTTGTTTTCTTAGTTCAAAAAAATTATTATAAAAAAAATGTTTTCATCTCGTCTCAACCTCATCACCTGTCTGATAGTTCACTTCTCCTTTTGTGCTTTTATTCTTACTCTTCTTTCTCTCGCCTTTCTTCTTCTTCCTCATTACATCTTTGATTATTACTATTGATATACATATATATATGCAGTCAGGCTCTGAATTAATGGCATCCCTGGTAAGTATGGTAAAAAATGGCTGTAAAAAATAAATCTGCATCGTTTATCCTTTTGATTTTTCATTAAAAAAATTGGCAAAAATCTACAGAACCTCGGATTGAAGATCGATATGGAAAAATGGAAATAAAACTGTGTGAAAGCACACACACACACACACACACACACACACACACACACACACACACACACACACACACACACTGCAATGGAAAAGATAACTATATTCTTACGGATAAAGAAGACCAATTTAAGGGGGTCTGGATTTCCTCCTCTATTATATTGTTAATAAGCCCATTAACTCCAGACCCCCTTAAGAAGATTGGTTATCTTTTTTAATGCTTGATTAGGAAAATATATTTTAATTTGCACAATAATAACCCTATTTTATTGCTTATATCTGTGGCTATTATTGATTGCAATGTATTGTTAACTCTGACTTCCAAAGTACATACTGAATTATCCAATGTTGGTTTTGTACATTATATGCGTTCAAAGTGTTCAAAGAGTGTAAGTGTTAAAAAAAATAAATAAAAAATAAAGCAGAGAGTGTTTACGTCTGCCTAAATATGTGTGTGTACGTGACCCTGATCCCAGCACCAGTCTGGAGCCGCACGGGTATATCTGTGGCAATAGCAACTATACATTGTGTGGGTCAAAATTATACATTTTTCTTTTATGCCAAAAATCATGAGGATATTAAGATCATGTTCCATGAAGATATTTATTAAATGTCCTGCCGTAAATATATAAAACATGTATTTTTGTGAGTGAATGCAGCACAATCGTGAACATAAATGCACAACTTTAAAGGAGATTTTCTCAATGTTTACATTTTTTTGCTCCTCAGATTCCAGATTTTCAATAGTTGTGTCTCGACCAAATATTGTCCTATCCTAACAAACCACACATCAATGGAGAGATTATTTATCCAGCTTTCAGATGATGTATAATCTCAATTTATAAAAAATTGACCGGTTTTGTCGGTCACAAATGAATCAATGAATCAAATGAAGCATTCATATATTTAATATCTCTACATTTATTTACAAACCAAACTCCCACATTACATAGCAATGCTAAATAAACTGAATGTTGGTATGTACAAAGTTCTTACGAGCTTTTCCACATAAAAGCTGTATGTTAAGGACACTTCACAGTCACGTATTTGGTTCGTTGCCTCGTTCGCATGCAGTGACTGAATTAATATTCAAACCGACCCACTGAAGATGGACATGTGCAAACGCAGAGCCGACATTTACACACACATGATCCAAACACACGATCTCATGGTGAGCGGAAACCTTCAAAACCACGTCTGGGTCACTTTCACCCCATAATCAAGAGCGGAAAAAGGTATTTTTGGACCATTAAGACTGTTATTTGTTTTGTTTTTGTTTTTCATATACAGAGAAACTCGAAAAAAAGTTCATTTATTTCAGTAATTCAACTTAAAAGGTGAAACTAATATATTATATAGACTCATTACATGCAGAGTGAGATATTTCAAGCCTTTATTTGTTATAATTTTGATGATTATGGCTTACAGCTTATAAAAATTAGAATATTGTGAAAAGGTTTTCATAATCTGTAAGCTATAATCATAAAAATTATAACAAATAAAGGCTTGAAATATCTCACTTTGCATGTAATGAGTCTATATAATATATTAGTTTCACCTTTTAAGTTGAATTACTGAAATAAATAAACTTTTGCACCATATTATAATTTGTCCAGTTTCACCTGTAAATCTAACAACTGAGAAAATGTGCAATGAAAATAATGCATTATAATACTTTACAATGCAACAACATGTAATAGTCCAAAAATGAGTCTTTTTTCTTTGATTTTGTGGTGAAATATGACGGGTCGTCGTGTGATGGAGGGTTTTTAATCGTCAGACTGCAACCGCTTCTGAGTCTGCATGTAATTAAAACAAAACCAATCCGTCTAAATGACAGATTATGAATTTTATAATCGCAATGAAAATGTCTTTCTGCACATGTGCTTGACGTTTAACAAGCAATAAACAAAAAAAACAGAACACAGGAAATCAACTAAATCCTCAGTGTCACAGAAAACAACGTATCCGAGTCTCGAACGCATGATAACGTCCGTCAGATGCGTTTCCTGCGACCGGTGATGAGTCTCAAGCGTCTGCAGGTCATAGTTCATCCCAAAAACAGATGAAAAAACAGAAATTATATATTTAAACTATATATGACAATTTACACAAATTTTACTATACACTGTATATTATAAATTGTGTATATATAAATATATATTTATCGATATATTATTTATACTTTACGAACAAGTTATAATATACATGTACATATATATACAGTGTATATGTACACACATATATATATGTATATACACAGTGTGTGTGTGTGTATATATTTACATATATATATATATATATATATGCATAGTCATACTGTATATAGCTTAAATATATACAATCCATTATTTTTCCATTTATATAAATATATATAGCATAAATAAATTACATTCATAAAAACTACATATACACACACATACATATACTTATATATTTTAATTTACATATATTATTTATATTTTAAGTATATGTATGCATGTGTATGTAGTTTTTAAAAATGTTATGCTATACATTTTTGCTATATATAACATTTTAATTTAGCCTATATATAATTTTTATTTTAATTTATAATATATTATAATTAACTTTACAAACTCAAAATTTGTAATAGGCTTAATTTTCTCAATGCAAAATATGATTTCTTATTTCTCCTCACTTGATTATGAGGTGAAACACGACCTGGACGTGTGTTTGTGAGATTCACCTAAACAGAAAGCAAGCTTGGCCTGCCGAACTCAAGCCCTTTTTTCAGTCCTCTTGTTTGGGCAGAGTGTGTGTGTGTGTGTGTGTGTGTGTGTCAGTGCCCCTGCATGTCGGCGCCCCCTGCTGGCCCCGCGGTGGCGTTCAGGTACTGCCAGCTGAGGGCCGCCAGGATCATCGCTGCCGACACACACACCGGAGAGATGTGGTGCGCTCGGGGCGTCAGCGCTGCTCGGGACACACTCTTCTCACGGATCAGATTCAGGACACACAGCGTTTGTTCCCGGGACGGATCCGTGATGGAGACTTTCTGCAGGATCTGTGCGGGATTACAGGATTAACAGTAGTATTTGAGTTTATTGCCATATCAGCATCACCGGCTATTACATGGCAGATACATATGAAATATTTAACAACATATCATAACTATAACAAAATGAAAACAAACTTAAAAAGTAAAATATCTAATAAACCCCAAAGGTGGTGTATGTATACATATATATAAAAAGAGCTGCACAATTCTGGAATCAAGATTCTTCCACGATTAAAACTAAACAAAATAACATGATTAGAGGTTCTGACTGAATGTTAATTGCTGCAGTTTATTTAAAAAAGGAAAAAATTATAGATTTTTTTTATGCCAAAAATCATTAGGATATTAAGTAAAGATCATGTTTCATGAAGATATTTAGTAAATGTCCTCCCGTAAATATATAAAACATGTATTTTTGTGAGTGAATGCAGCACAATCGTGAACATAAATGCACAACTTTAAAGGAGATTTTCTCAATGTTTACATTTTTTTGCTCCTCAGATTCCAGATTTTCAATAGTTGTGTCTCGACCAAATATTGTCCTATCCTAACAAACCACACATCAATGGAGAGATTATTTATTCAGCTTTCTTGTGATGTATACACCTCAATTTCATAAAATTGTGGTCCAGGGTCACATATATACCGTATTTTCCGGACTATAAGTCGCACTTTTTTTCATAGTTTGGCTGGTCCTGCGACTTATAGTCAGGTGCGACTTATATATCAAACTTAATTCATACTGACTGAGATGAACAAGAGAAAACATTCCCGTCTACAGCCGCGAGAGGGCGCTCTAGTTAGTGGAGTCGTTCAGAAGCGACACCGAGGAAGAACTCGATGTATTCAGTGTTGAGGAGTGAGATCGGGAGCTTGGGGAACTTGCTGACCGGTAACTTGCTGGACTCGCTGGCTAATGTTAGTTTAGCCTATTCAGCCTCAGGTATATGTTCTTTATGCTAATATTGTGTCTCTGAATAACTGTTAATGTGTTACGCTAACACACCGGACACTATTCAGCTGTTGTTCTGTGTGCTGTTGTGGAGCTGAATAACTCGCCTTTCCAGATTAAATGTCTGTTCTTGGTCTTGGATTTTGTGAAATAAATTTCTAAATAAATGCGACTTATAGTCCAGTGCGACTTATAGTCCAGTGCGACTTATATATGTTTTTTCCTCTTGGCGCATTTTTTGACTGATGTGCCTTATACTCCAGAGCGACTTATAGTCAGGAAAATATGGTATATAAAAATAAACACAGAAGGATAACTAAAGTACGCACCTCCTGACTGTACTGTGCGATGATGCTCTGAACGGCGCCCATGTTTGTGGCCTGCATCATGAGCGTCACCGCCTGACCCTTCCGGATCTTCACCACGCCCTGAAACACCTGAGGATTGTTGTAGCACGCAGACAGAGTCGCTATCGCCATCACCTGGCCGGAGGAACAACACACACAGAACATGCTCAAACACTCACCGCTTGCAGACATATATGCTAACACTTTATTTCCATAGTCCACTTTAGACGTTCTACTAACTATAAGTAACTTTGCAACTACATGTCAACTTATTCTACTAACCCGAACCCTAACCTATCACTCTACTAATACTCTAATGAGAGTAAGTTGACATGTAGTTGCAAAGTTACTTATAGTTAGTAGAACGTCTAAAGTGCACTATGGAAATAAAGTGCAACCAAATATGTACTGAACAATCACAATGTCCATAAAGCACATGTCGTGTTATTTACATGCATGGCACAGAATACGTCCATTTGTGTTGTTTTAGTTCTATACTACATTACTAAAGTATCTCAGTATTTATTCATATTTTGAATTTGTTTTTATTTCTAAACGTTCCTTTAATTTTATTACATAAAGTTTTTTTTAAAGACTATTTAGATTTTATTTGTGTTATTATTTCAGTATTTTAGCACATCAATGTAATGTAAACAAATATTAAGACACTTTGCCTTTTAGTTTTCATTTTAATTTTAGTTTGTTTTTGTAATTTTGTTTGCGTTTTTGTCATTTTTATTAGTTTAAAAAAAAATCTTTTGTTTTTATTAATTTATTTCAGTTTTAGTAATTTTAGTGCTTTCAAGTTAAAATAAATGAAAATGCAAAATTATGCCTTTGCATTTTTTTTATATTCTATTTTATTTCTGTTTTTAGCATTTTTAGTTTTAGATAACAACGTCAAGTGGAAAACATCAAGTAATTTTTATCAGTTTTTGTTTTTTTATTAAATACATCTATTTTGTTTTTATTCATTTATTTCAGTTTTATTTTTATTAATTTTAGTACTTTCAAGTTAAGATAAATGTAAATTAGAAATTTTTCCTTTGCATTTAACTGAAATATTTTTTTCATATTCTATTTTATTTCAGTTATTAGCATTTTTAGTTTTAGATTTACTTAACATCAAGTGGAAAACAAATGCATTCTGTGTGAACGGCAATGCAAATTCAGTTTTTAAAACCGCACATTCATCTGTGTGCAATTTCTATGTTAATTTCTATAAATCCGCCCCCTCATAGCATTAGATAATGTAATGCAAGATGTGCTCACTATCCCTGTGTGTGTTTATAAACGGCATTAAACTGGACATAAACAGATGTAGGTTCAGCGTTCAGCAGAAAGCAGGGCTGATTAGAGTCAGGAGTGAAGCGCCTCACCTGAGGGATGGCACAGAAGTTGAAGACGCTCTGGTTGCGGAGGCGGGACAGGTACGCGATGACATCCGGGACGTGGTGAAGGGCGTCGGTCACCAGCAGGTTGAGGCAGGACAGGGCAGAGCTCAGGTTTTGAGGCTGGGCAAAATCCTCCAGACGGGACGCAAACTGACTCCAGGCCTGCAGGACAGAAACAAACATCAATAATGAGCCGACCTTTAGTTTGACGGCGCAGAGAACGCCAGCCATAGCCTGACAATTAAATTTCACGTAGGCTCACTATTGGCCAGCATCACACACATGACCAGCGTCAGCCAATAGTGAGCCTACGTTCTGACGTACAACCCAGAAGCGCTGCGCTGTTACACTACGTGAACTTACTCAGAGGAACACACAGAAGAACATCAAGAGTTGAATAAAGTCCTTATTTTTGGGGGGGTTTTGCGCACAAATGTTGCTTGATAAACTTATGGTTGAGCCACTGTAGTCACTTGTAGTCTAACTAACTTTCTGGGCCGGCTAGTTTCAATTACAATAGAAGCCTATGGAGGAGTGAGCCAGCTCTCAGATTTAATAAAAAATATCTTATTTGTGTTCCGAAGATGAATGAAAGTCTTACAGGGTTGGAACAACATGAGGGTGAGTAATTACTGACATAATTTTCATTTTTGGGTGAACTAACCCGTCAAAGCTGCATGTACCTCCTAAAATAAGTCAATAAGTGGTCCTCTGCCGACATCTACTGGTTATAGTGGTAATTTCATATCTTTTTAAAATAAAAGTTTGCCCGTCAAAGCTGCATGTACCTCCTAAAATAAGTCGATAAGTGGTCCTCCGCCGCCATCTACTGGTTATAGTGGTAATTTCATATCTTTTTTAAATAAAAGTTTGCCTGTTAAAGCTGCATGTACCTCCTAAAATAAGTCGATAAGTGGTCCTCTGCCGCCATCTACTGGTTATAGTGGTAATTTCATATCTTTTTTAAATAAAAGTGTGTCTGTTAAAGCTGCATGTACCTCCTAAAATAAGTCGATAAGTGGTCCTCTGCCGCCATCTACTGGTTATAGTGTAATTTCATATCTTTTTAAAATAAAAGTGTGTCTGTTAAAGCTGCATGTACCTCCTAAAATAAGTCGATAAGTGGTCCTCCGCCGCCATCTACTGGTTATAGTGGTAATTTCATATCTTTTTAAAATAAAAGTGTGTCTGTTAAAGCTGCATGTACCTCCTAAAATAAGTCGATAAGTGGTCCTCTGCCGCCATCTACTGGTTATAGTGGTAATTTCATATCTTTTTTAAATAAAAGTGTGTCTGTTAAAGCTGCATGTACCTCCTAAAATAAGTCAATAAGTGGTCCTCTGCCGCCATCTACTGGTTATAGTGGTAATTTCATATCTTTTTTAAATAAAAGTGTGTCTGTTAAAGCTGCATGTACCTCCTAAAATAAGTTGATAAGTGGTCCTCTGCCGCCATCTACTGGTTATAGTGGTAATTTCATATCTTTTTTAAATAAAAGTGTGTCTGTTAAAGCTGCATGTACCTCCTAAAATAAGTCGATAAGTGGTCCTCTGCCGCCATCTACTGGTTATAGTGGTAATTTCATATCTTTTTTAAATAAAAGTGTGTCTGTTAAAGCTGCATGTACCTCCTAAAATAAGTCAATAAGTGGTCCTCTGCCGCCATCTACTGGTTATAGTGGTAATTTCATATCTTTTTTAAATAAAAGTGTGTCTGTTAAAGCTGCATGTACCTCCTAAAATAAGTCGATAAGTGGTCCTCTGCCGCCATCTACTGGTTATAGTGGTAATTTCATATCTTTTTTAAATAAAAGTGTGTCTGTTAAAGCTGCATGTACCTCCTAAAATAAGTTGATAAGTGGTCCTCTGCCGCCATCTACTGGTTATAGTGGTAATTTCATATCTTTTTTAAATAAAAGTGTGTCTGTTAAAGCTGCATGTACCTCCTAAAATAAGTCAATAAGTGGTCCTCTGCCGCCATCTACTGGTTATAGTGGTAATTTCATATCTTTTTAAAATAAAAGTGTGTCTGTTAAAGCTGCATGTACCTCCTAAAATAAGTCAATAAGTGGTCCTCTGCCGCCATCTACTGGTTATAGTGGTAATTTCATATCTTTTTAAAATAAAAGTGTGTCTGTTAAAGCTGCATGTACCTCCTAAAATAAGTCGATAAGTGGTCCTCCGCCGCCATCTACTGGTTATAGTGGTAATTTCATATCTTTTTAAAATAAAAGTGTGTCTGTTAAAGCTGCATGTACCTCCTAAAATAAGTCAATAAGTGGTCCTCTGCCGCCATCTACTGGTTATAGTGGTAATTTCATATCTTTTTTAAATAAAAGTGTGTCTGTTAAAGCTGCATGTACCTCCTAAAATAAGTTGATAAGTGGTCCTCTGCCGCCATCTACTGGTTATAGTGGTAATTTCATATCTTTTTTAAATAAAAGTGTGTCTGTTAAAGCTGCATGTACCTCCTAAAATAAGTCAATAAGTGGTCCTCTGCCGCCATCTACTGGTTATAGTGGTAATTTCATATCTTTTTTAAATAAAAGTGTGTCTGTTAAAGCTGCATGTACCTCCTAAAATAAGTCGATAAGTGGTCCTCTGCCGCCATCTACTGGTTATAGTGGTAATTTCATATCTTTTTTAAATAAAAGTGTGTCTGTTAAAGCTGCATGTACCTCCTAAAATAAGTCGATAAGTGGTCCTCTGCCGCCATCTACTGGTTATAGTGTAATTTCATATCTTTTTAAAATAAAAGTGTGTCTGTTAAAGCTGCATGTACCTCCTAAAATAAGTCGATAAGTGGTCCTCCGCCGCCATCTACTGGTTATAGTGGTAATTTCATATCTTTTTAAAATAAAAGTGTGTCTGTTAAAGCTGCATGTACCTCCTAAAATAAGTCGATAAGTGGTCCTCTGCCGCCATCTACTGGTTATAGTGGTAATTTCATATCTTTTTTAAATAAAAGTGTGTCTGTTAAAGCTGCATGTACCTCCTAAAATAAGTTGATAAGTGGTCCTCTGCCGCCATCTACTGGTTATAGTGGTAATTTCATATCTTTTTTAAATAAAAGTGTGTCTGTTAAAGCTGCATGTACCTCCTAAAATAAGTCAATAAGTGGTCCTCTGCCGCCATCTACTGGTTATAGTGGTAATTTCATATCTTTTTAAAATAAAAGTGTGTCTGTTAAAGCTGCATGTACCTCCTAAAATAAGTCAATAAGTGGTCCTCTGCCGCCATCTACTGGTTATAGTGGTAATTTCATATCTTTTTAAAATAAAAGTGTGTCTGTTAAAGCTGCATGTACCTCCTAAAATAAGTCGATAAGTGGTCCTCCGCCGCCATCTACTGGTTATAGTGGTAATTTCATATCTTTTTAAAATAAAAGTGTGTCTGTTAAAGCTGCATGTACCTCCTAAAATAAGTCGATAAGTGGTCCTCTGCCGCCATCTACTGGTTATAGTGGTAATTTCATATCTTTTTTAAATAAAAGTGTGTCTGTTAAAGCTGCATGTACCTCCTAAAATAAGTTGATAAGTGGTCCTCTGCCGCCATCTACTGGTTATAGTGGTAATTTCATATCTTTTTTAAATAAAAGTGTGTCTGTTAAAGCTGCATGTACCTCCTAAAATAAGTCAATAAGTGGTCCTCTGCCGCCATCTACTGGTTATAGTGGTAATTTCATATCTTTTTAAAATAAAAGTGTGTCTGTTAAAGCTGCATGTACCTCCTAAAATAAGTCAATAAGTGGTCCTCTGCCGCCATCTACTGGTTATAGTGGTAATTTCATATCTTTTTAAAATAAAAGTGTGTCTGTTAAAGCTGCATGTACCTCCTAAAATAAGTCAATAAGTGGTCCTCTGCCGCCATCTACTGGTTATAGTGGTAATTTCATATCTTTTTAAAATAAAAGTGTGTCTGTTAAAGCTGCATGTACCTCCTAAAATAAGTCGATAAGTGGTCCTCCGCCGCCATCTACTGGTTATAGTGGTAATTTCATATCTTTTTAAAATAAAAGTGTGTCTGTTAAAGCTGCATGTACCTCCTAAAATAAGTCAATAAGTGGTCCTCTGCCGCCATCTACTGGTTATAGTGGTAATTTCATATCTTTTTTAAATAAAAGTGTGTCTGTTAAAGCTGCATGTACCTCCTAAAATAAGTTGATAAGTGGTCCTCTGCCGCCATCTACTGGTTATAGTGGTAATTTCATATCTTTTTAAAATAAAAGTGTGTCTGTTAAAGCTGCATGTACCTCCTAAAATAAGTCGATAAGTGGTCCTCCGCCGCCATCTACTGGTTATAGTGGTAATTTCATATCTTTTTAAAATAAAAGTGTGTCTGTTAAAGCTGCATGTACCTCCTAAAATAAGTCAATAAGTGGTCCTCTGCCGCCATCTACTGGTTATAGTGGTAATTTCATATCTTTTTTAAATAAAAGTGTGTCTGTTAAAGCTGCATGTACCTCCTAAAATAAGTTGATAAGTGGTCCTCTGCCGCCATCTACTGGTTATAGTGGTAATTTCATATCTTTTTTAAATAAAAGTGTGTCTGTTAAAGCTGCATGTACCTCCTAAAATAAGTCGATAAGTGGTCCTCCGCCGCCATCTACTGGTTATAGTGGTAATTTCATATCTTTTTAAAATAAAAGTGTGTCTGTTAAAGCTGCATGTACCTCCTAAAATAAGTCAATAAGTGGTCCTCTGCCGCCATCTACTGGTTATAGTGGTAATTTCATATCTTTTTTAAATAAAAGTGTGTCTGTTAAAGCTGCATGTACCTCCTAAAATAAGTCGATAAGTGGTCCTCCGCCGCCATCTACTGGTTATAGTGGTAATTTCATATCTTTTTAAAATAAAAGTGTGTCTGTTAAAGCTGCATGTACCTCCTAAAATAAGTCGATAAGTGGTCCTCCGCCGCCATCTACTGGTTATAGTGGTAATTTCATATCTTTTTAAAATAAAAGTGTGTCTGTTAAAGCTGCATGTACCTCCTGTGGCCAGAAGGCCCGTCCCTGCTGCTGGTCCTCCAGATAGTCCCTGATGATGTTGGTCTTCTGGAGGAACAGACCCATGGAGTTGGCCAGCTCTGTGTCCCGGCCCACCTCAGCGTCCTCAAGCTGGGACGCGGAAAACAGTCGGGACAGTCCGATCCCCACCAGACCCGCCACATAATGACAGTACTGAACGGGAAAACGGGGACATTAAATTAGATATAATAAATTAGCATAGATTTATGCTAAAAGCATTTATACACAGCTGGACAGATGTTTACAACATTATGTCAATGTCACTTTTATTTGTATAGCTCTATTAAAACAACACATGTTGACCAATGTGCTTTACATCATCTCAGTATAATAGACAAATAGTACAATAGCATTAGAGTAAAAATAATAAAAGTTATCATTAAAAAGAAGAATAGGCCATGGCAAACAAATGTGTCTTAACCCTTAAAGACCCATACAGCCGCCGGCGGCTAAAAATAACTATTGTTCTTAAATGTTTAATAACTTTTGAACCGCTAATCCAATCTGTATGCTTTAAAAAGTCCCGGAAAGAGGAGATTCTCGGCTTTTATGTGCTATCGGGCTTTCAGAGGCTCCATAGTGAATGTGATTGCATCATCAGGTTTTGATCAGCATTGATTCGTCATAGAAACCCATGCGGTTTGTTTCTCTGAGCCAAACAGGAATGATTGTTGACGCTTAGTCCCATCCTCATGCCCAGAGAGGTTTATATATATATAAATATGTCACTTTTGCTTCAGTGTTCTAATACAATGTTTTCTTCCTGAATTTTTTTGGACACATCTACATTGTCAGTAAATTGAAAACACACCAGCTTTTCACTGAAAATCGCCTATATTAATGTTATAATAAATGGCTATAACTTGCTTAGAAATTGTTACATGTAGTCAAAATTTCATCTGAATATCTAGAATATCCAAGTAAAACTTTCTAAAGGAAAAAAATCCAAACTTCAGGAGGATTTGTTTGAGTTGAGTACAAAAAAAAAAATCACTAAAAATGTGCTACCGTTTTTCTTAAATCTGGTAAATTCATCCTTTCCAAGACTAAATGAATGTAAAATTGCGAAGTTAAATGAGCTAGATGGAAACTTCAGGTTCTCCTGTTTAAAATGATATATGGCACTTGATGCTGAACTGATATAATGGGTTAGACAAACAAAGAAAAGAACAGGCGAATCAGGTGCTCCAAAAATGTCTAGGTCTTTAAGGGTTAAGTTGAACTTTAAAAACATGTGTAGAGTCAGCGTCCCTAACACATTATGGTTAGCTATTCTAAAGTCTTGGCGCTACTACCGCAAACGCACGATCCCCTTTCTGGCTTAACTCGGTCCTTGGAATTTTAAGCAACTTTTGAGTTGTTACATTATACAAATATCGCATGCAGAAATGCTTTAAGATGACAGTGAAAGCACTTCTGCTTCTTGGTTTGCTGAGTTATGAGTGTATAAATCTACATGCATATGGATGAACGTCAAACCAAGCGTCAGACGTGAGACGGTGTGAGGTTTACTTTGTCCCACTCCTTCATCGAAGCGACTTTCTTCTCCAGGAATTCAGCCATTCCTGCACCCATCCGGAGACAGATGTCGGAGATCACGTCCCGATACTCTTGGCCCAAATTCCTGAACTCCACTGAAATCTAAAGAGAATAATAATAATAAATGTGTATTCAAACATAAACAAAAAAGAAACTACTTTATAAAAATGCAGCATTTTGTAAAGGCATCAGGACCATAAACGATAAACACAAAGAAAAATGTGAAGGAAAGTTGGTTCAAGTAAAACATGAAATAAAAACGTTTTCCACTGATTTAATTATATTAAATTTAATTAATTATATTTTGAATAAATTATTAAAAAATTATATTTTTGATTAAATTGTTCTTTAACAAAATTTAGATGATTCAAATGTGTTTTTCAAATTTCTTAAGATTTAATTTAGTTTTTTGCTATATGCTCTGATGTCTTATATAAAAGTTAATATATGTATAAATAAATGGTCATTCTTGTACAGAATAAAATGACAAAAATGTATTATAATATATTATAAAACACATTATTAATATATATATATATATACACATACACATAAATATACTGTATATATACACACGTGTGTGTTTAATAATAATATTTATATTTTGTATATATATATGTGTGTGTGTGTGTGTGTGTGTGTATTAGTGCTATATACATGCTATATATAAAAATATGGTCCTGAAACAAGCCTGCCTCTCTTCATTCCTCACATTTTGATTTAGATATTGTGGTTTAGATATTGTGGTTTAGATATTTTGATTTAGATATTGTGGTTTCGATATTGTGGTTTCGATATTGTGGTTTCGATATTGTGATTTCGATATTGTGGTTTCGATATTGTGATTTCGATATTGTGATTTAGATATTGTGGTTTAGATATTGTGGTTTAGATATTGTGGTTTAGATATTTTGGTTTCGATATTGTGGTTTCGATATTGTGGTTTCGATATTGTGGTTTCGATATTGTGGTTTCGATATTGTGATTTCGATATTGTGGTTTCGATATTGTGGTTTCGATATTGTGATTTAGATTAGGGCTGAAAGTTCGTTTCATCAGGTGGAAAGCACTAATTGCTAATGGGGGTGTTTTCAGAGCACCCCTGTTCCACAGGCTACAGTCTGTCTTCAGAACACCCCCCTTGTTTTCACTTCTTTTGGATTAGCCCAACCACCGGAGAAGAGAGACGGCTACCAGAAGGTTTGCTGAATATTATTTATTTAATTGTGAGAGTGTTTAATTCATAGTCAGTCCTCCTCTACCATGTCAACAAAGACATAGGCAGTGTGGCAGCATTTTTAAAAAAAAATATAAAACGGGAAAAAATGATTGGAGCCTAATAATAATAGCTTTATTTTTCAGTTATGCACATTATTTCGTTTCTTGATCTGGTTTGTTTAATAAATACACTTTTTTTTATTAAAGTGGACATGCCTTTTGTGTTTAAGAGTAAAAGCGTTAAGTTAATAGTCTATTTGTGTCTCAGCCGCGAAGCTGCCCTCGATGTTCAGCCTCGCTCTGTGTGATGATAGTGTCAGTCAGTTATTATAATACATATGACAAAAACAATTGTCTAAATTATGTTGCATATTTCTCAAAAGTTCTTGTGATGATATCACTAGTTGACAACATAGTTTTGAAATGAGTCTGACACTCGTGTGTCAGACTAATTTCAGTGCAAAATAATTAGGTCAAAAACTATTTAATATACTGTAAATAGCCTACTAGTTTTTTATGTTTGTTTATAATTCATTTAGGCGGACAACAAGGCTACCAAGCTAATTAATTTAACGTTTTTTTCCCCTAATGTCATTTTTAGTCAAAAATGTCAGGCCTTCAGTCGACCAAGATTTTCTTTGGTTGATTACAGCCCTAATTTAGATCTTGTGGTGTCACATGATGATTGCGTGAGCCTGACCGTGGGGAAGTCCTCCAGGACCTGCCGGTCTTTCTCTCGGCTCTCGCTGAAGCTCCACTCGGGCTGATAGAGGAACGAGTGGAAGTCGTGCAGCAGCGGGACCTTCTTCTCCAGCGGGATGGTCATGTCGTCCTCCACGGTGTCCAGGGCTCGCAGAACCAGGTAGAAGATACACACGGCATGCCTGAGGGAGACATAGATGTAGTGTTGTCAAAAATATCGATATTTCGATAAATATCGATACTGAAATATCTGAACGGTACCAATACTAATTTCCCGAAGTATCGATACTAGCCGAGCGGTCACTTTCACTTCTCTCCAAAGGCGCGTTGACAAACACCACACGTGACGCACTCGTCTCATTCGCTCTGGTTAAATACCAAAAGTGAAGTGAATGGAAAGATGGCGAGGGCGGCGCCCCCGCGACCGGCTTTGGTTGATTGATAAAGAACACCGCGAGCGGGCATGTCGGAGTCGGAGAATAGCGTGGACACGCGTAAACACACCGCGAGCGGGCATGTCAGAGAATAGCGCGGACACGCGCTTCACACTGCGAGCGGGCTGCGGGCACCCAAAAGATTGCTTGACTATCAATAATCCCTCACATCACTCATTATTTTATAGGTGTAAACAGACTTAAGGAACAGGCTCCAGGGGTACCATTTAGGCTACGCTCAGCATCAGGGGTGTTTGTTGTTTGGACAGACCTTTCCCCACTGCTAAAAAAATCCTAAAGTAAACACTAACTCTTCTCATTTTAACTTTTCTGAAACATTAACCATGATGGCCTAGTATTGTTGTTGATATGAGTCTGTGTTGTCTCGTTTTTTCACTGTAATTCTTAAAGTTAACATAATCTGACTGAGGAATCTTAGACAAGTAAATATTTTAACTGTGGTCAAATGTAAATTAGCTTGTGCCTATTTAACTTTATTCAGAAAATTATTATTTAATTCTGCAATTTGCCTTCATTAGCGATTATCATCAATTTGATTACACAGATATTAATTAAACTAAACAGCTAGACGGCATCTCTGAATTCAATAATGAAATGCCTTTAACTGAAAATTGAATGTTTAATCTTATTATTATACATTACTGACACTCTATCCTCCAATTTGATACTGTTAAGTGCTTTTTTGTTACAGTAGGCTATATTTTAATCTTTGATTACAGTAGGTTATACAAATACAATGGGTCATGTTAGCCCTGGTCCAATTAAAAAATATTAACAGATAGAACTCAGGACATTTTTGTTCATGTAAAATATACCTCATTGTCATGTTCTAGACTTGTTTTAGCTTTAAATAAAAAATACCCCCTTAATATTGTGGCAGTTTTTTTTCTCTGTGGTATCGAAAATGGTATCGAATATCGATATTTTTCAAGGTATCGTATCGAAGTTAGAAATTCTAGTATCGTGACAACACTACATAGATGAATGATTTAATATCCAGGGGAGCAGGGCTTTTCACTCACCGGCCAATTTGGCTACTACATTTTTAAGTTTCCAGCCATTCAGAACTTCGAAAAAAAATTAACCACGTCACAGTTTATAAAATTTGGATTTCATACATTTATTTCTTATTCAAACAAAATCTTATTAATTAATTAAACATTCTTCCTTTGTGAAGAAATTCATACAGATTTGGAATAACTTGTGGGTGACAGAAATATCATTTTCAGGTCTACGCTCAAAAAGTGATTAAAAGATAATAATAAATGGATTAGAACTATTCCATAAATATAATTTAGTACCATAAAATCCCCTAAAATAAAAAATGTTAAATAAAAAATGTTATTGAACTAAAATACAACACATTCATTAAAAAAACAAACAGGTGTGTGGCTCTATTGACTTCCATAGTAGGGAAAAAAAATTACAATGGAAGTCACAACTGTTAAAAACATTCTTCAAAATATCTTTCTTCGTGACAGGTCGGGAACAACTGTACTCGAGGGTGACATACTTGTAATTTTTGGGTGTACTGTCCCTTTAAGAGAAATGTTCAAGGGCATTTATATATAGATGCAACTCTTGCAAACAAGTAAAAGCGTCCAAAACGTGCATATGCTTCTCTCAAAACACTGTTGCCCAGTGAATACTGTTCACTTGAAGGAGTGAATGCAAACTCGTTACTGCAGTGCAATGTGGGATTGAATAAGTGCACACAATAATGTCCATTATGGTTTCGGACACCCCTTCAAATAGCGCCCTATATGTGACCCTAGATCCCAAACCCAGTCTGGAGCAATAGCCAACTATATCATTGTATGGGTCAAAATTATCCATTTTTCTTTTATGCCAAAAATGATTAGGATATTAATTAAAGATCATGTTCCATGAAGATATTTAGTCAATTTCCTACCGTAAATATATAAAACATGTATTTTTGTGAGTGAATGCAGCACAATCGCGAACATAAATGGCCAAATTTAAAGGCGATTTTCTCAATGTTTAGATTTTTTTTGCTCCCTCAGATTTTCAATAGTTGTATCTCTGCCAAATATTGTCCGATCCTAACAAACCAC
>NC_136891.1:1825343-1827843 GCF_949152265.1 Phoxinus phoxinus | reverse complement strand
TTTTTTTCACTGTATTTATTTACTCAAGATTATTTTGGAAAGATTAAGAAACCTTTATTAGTAGAAAACTGAAGTGTATATGATAGAAATGTGTATTTTATGTGCTTTCTATACTCAGAATGACAATGTAATGTAATGTAAATGTAAAGAAAAACATATTATACAGTTATTTATTTTGTTAAGAAAAATACCATATACATAAAAAGAAGTGGGCTCAATGCAAACCAAATTTTTCACATTTTAAAAATGAATTATATGTAAATCTTTTAGAAAACAAAAAAGCAAAAACTAAAGTTTTATGTAATTTTTTTGTTATTTATTTTCTTTTAATTTCCTGGCAGCTAATGTATGATAATATGAATATGTAATATCTCTTGTTCTCATGGCATTGAATTAATATTTTTTTTTTAAATAGAATCACTTCAGCTGCAAATGAGATCTGAAGCATTAAAAATAATGAAATATATAATCTGTAAGACTGATATGGTTTAATATAATATAAAATCTGTAACTTTTTATTTATTATTGTGCATAATGTGTATGTATTGTGAATATGAACTTGATTCAAGAACACATCGTTACAATAATAATAATTTTACATATGCATTAACAGATATATTTCTCAAAAATGTTTATTAGTCTTTGACAAATAAAAAATGACTTGGTCAGTTATTAGTCTTTGATTGTTGAATTATTGTGTAACTTTATTACACATATTTTTGGGCATTTAAAGACACGGAAAACATATGAACTTAGAATTATAAGCATTTAATCTAATTTTCACATATGTTGTGTGTTTTAAAAACATGGAGTGAGTTGTTTGGCATACATACAGTTATATACACTTAATACTATATAGAATACAAGAGAAGAATTACATATGGACTATTTTCTTTACAGGCTAAAGAGAAAAAGCGAATGTAAAATAAGAGTTTAATGGACTTTACAAGCAGTTTGTCTCCTTTCCCGTCAGAAAGCAAAACTGTAACCCTGTTTACTCTAGAAATAAATACAAGAATTGAAATTAAAGGAGTTCAGCTGCGATAAAGATATTAAAAGGAAGTTAAAATGCGGTGAAAGTTATTTTAAAAATGATTTGAGAAAGTGGCTTTCAGGACAGAAAGTTAGTCGATGAGATGCGTTCGGAAAAACAGTCAAAATGATATCTGCACATGGACATTAATAACAATACGTGACTCTGGATCACAAACCCAGTCTGGAGCCGCACGGGTATATCTGTGGCAATAGCAACTATACATTGTATGGGTCAAAATTATCCATTTTTCTTTTATGCCAAAAATCATGAGGATATTAAGATCATGTTCCATGAAGATATTTAGTAAATGCCCTACCGTAAATATATAAAACATGTATTTGTGTGAGTGAATGCAGCACAATCGTGAACATAAATGCACAACTTTAAAGGAGATTTTCTCAATGTTTACATTTTTTTGCTCCTCAGATTCCAGATTTTCAATAGTTGTGTCTCGACCAAATATTGTCCTATCCTAACACACCACACATCAGTGGAGAGATTATTTATCCAGCTTTCGGATTATGTATAAATCTCAATTTTGAAAATATTGACCCATGTGACTGGTTTTGTGGTCCAGGGTCACGTATTCATGACACTGAAAATAAAGCTTTCCCAGCAGATATGGCGTGAAGGAGAGAGAGAATGATCCAGTAAAGTACAGTAGGAGTGCTTTGAGCTTCACTTAAATATAGTTTCTGAAGAGCAACTGCAAAAAAATAGCAACATTTTTACATTTCAGGAGAAAAGTGTTTACATGATAAACACGCTCATCTACGACCATCTGAACATCATCTGAACGGTTTAAAATAACGAAACCAAGATGTGTAGAGTACACACAGTACACTCGACCACACAGCTTATAATGCTCTCGGGACTCGAGCGTCTCTGGTTCCTGCGAGAGTCCTCAATCAGGTCCTGTGTTTTCTGCGACTGATCTGTTGACCACGAGATGAAGCGCCCCGGCTCCTCACGCCAGGATCAGGCTGTTCCACACGTCACTTTTGGAGCCGGAAGATCCTCCGGGAGAGAGTTTGAGAGCAGATCCGGCGCTCGGAGTTCCCATGTACGCCGGAAACGCAGAGACCTGGAGACAGAGGAGAAATTTAATAGATGAGTACCCGTATTTTCCGGAGTATAAGTCGCTCCTGAGTATAAGTCGCATCAGTCAAAAACTGCGTCATGAAGAGGAAAAAAACATATATAAGTTCTAAAATAATTAGAAATTTATTTCACAAAATCCAAGACCAAGAACAGACATTTAATCTGGAAAGGCGAGTTATTCAGCTCCACAACAGCACACAGAACAACAGCTGAATAGTGTCCGGTGTGTTAGCGTAACACATTAACAGTTATTCAGCTACACAATATTAGCATAAAGAACATATACCTGAGGCTGAATAGGCTAAACTAACATTAGCCAGCGAGTCCAACAAGTTACCGGTCAGCAAGTTCCCCAAACTCCCG
>NC_136891.1:1782843-1820343 GCF_949152265.1 Phoxinus phoxinus | reverse complement strand
CGACTGACAGTGCCAGCGCCATATTGTTTTTTTCCTGGAGAGAAATCATGGCTTGCAAACGAGCGAAGCATGGCAGAGTGGACAAGCAGGTGTTGAGTAGAGGTACATCTTGAGTAAACCATGGGTTATGTGTAACTTGATGACTTCTCTATACGTGGATGTTGTCATTAAAAAATGTCTTCTCTAAACTACAAAGATTAACGATACTAATACAGCTTTATAGAATGATAGCAAATCAAAACAACATGAAAAGCCAACAACGTAGGCTAGTGTTAGCTACATGATAATAACTGTAACAGCACACATAAACAAACCAACTAAAGTACCACCGTATCCAGACACAATGTTTTAAACTATCCGGAGCCGTCCTGCTGTTCTTCAGTGCTTCTCCATCCGGATCAGATTCTGGGTCAAACTGGAAAGCTTGAACGACTGCGTGTCTACGAGCCATTGCGATACATCCACACACTGTAAACATTAGCGCACGCTACCGTGACTTCAGCTGGTCAAAGCCACGCCCCCACGCTTCACCTTGCCCCGCCTCTCTCCTTCTCATTAGCATTTAAAGCTACAGACACAGAACTGGCACGTCGTAGGAAAGCTCATTGTGGGACTGGCTCGCAGTGCTGTAATTCTGCACCAAGGCTGACTTTCGGGAAAGAGGCTTTAGATACACTATAGGGCGGCAGGGGACCACTAAGGCATATATAAAAGCATCCAAAAAGAAGCACATTAGACTAGCTGCATATAATAGGACCTTTAAAGAAAAGAAGAAGTAAAAACCAAACTTGCTGCAAACGCTGAAAAGACAGCAATAATAAAACAGTGAACTATATAAAAATAAACACTGCAATAAAAAAACAATAAAATTACTGCAAACACTGATAAGACTGCAATAATGCTAAATAAAAATGCTAAATAAAAATAGATAAAATATAATAAATGTGATAAAATGCTAAATAAACTGCAATAAAAAATACAGCAAATTAAAATGAGTATGAATCTGATCAGCAGGAGGCGCTATTGCTCATATGAGACACACACACATCTCTCTCACACACACACACACACACACACACACACACACACACTCACACACACCTCTCTCTCTCTCTCTCACACACACACACACACACACACACATCTCTCTCTCTCTCACACACACACACACACACACACACACACACACACACACACACACACACACACACACACACACACATCTCTCTCTCTCTCTCACTCACACACACACACACACACACACACACACACACACACACACACACCTCAGACTGCGCTGATCTGTATAATGTAAGCAGGACTCGTATCTCAGACGGGAGGCCCCTGAGGGCCCTTCACAGCGATGGATCAACGTGGACAAATGAGACACACACACAAATCATTCATTCTCACAGTGAAAGCTTTCAAACCTCCTTAACGAGCAGAACTTACTGTCAGATTCAATCATCATGTCTATTACTGAGGTATTACACACACACACACACACACACACACACACACACACACACACACACACACACACACACACACACACACACAGTGGCCTTTATTCAAGGCTGTAACCCTGAGATTTAAACACACACGACAGGAATTGCGAACAAAAGCTTGTCGCACAAATCATTCACTCAATCTGCGCATAACAACAATAACTCCAGATCAGACTCTCACAGCACATTCATCTCTGTGGGTTATTCCGAGAAGCTGGCCTTTATTACACATATTCTTTAGACTTTCAAAACCCCGTTTTGGAAGCTTTCCAAAATTTCCAAAACACCAAAATGTGTTTGGTTTTTTATCACTGCGAAATCAAACTAATTATAACATGCAAAACCTCCAAAAGTAGGTCAATTATTATAATGAAGAAATCAAAAAACAAATGAACTGAAGCTTCTTTCAATCGTATTTAAAGTACGGAGTCCCTGAAGGGACAGAGGGAACAAAAAAAAGAGATGCGATATTTTGAAATATAGTTTTTCCTTTTCTTTCTCCAGCATATTAAAGTCCATCTCTGGGTTAATTTACAACTGACTATTAATAGCACGTGTTCGTGACAAAGGTCACATGTTTCGTGACAAGTCTGCTTTATTTTATTTCTCAAGCAAACATAATTTCTCTTGCACACAGATTTGGGATTATGTTTTTGAACAGCATTATATAACAATAAATTGAAAGCAAATCTAGATCATGCAAATGAGTTTGTAATTAATATTTAAATGAAACTGCATGCGGCACAGACTGCTCATCAATGCATTATTTTTCTATGATAAAATACATTTCTAAATAATCTATTCAATAACTACATATTTTAACATATTTTTTCACTTCCACATGTTTAGTCAATATTAACTTTCGATAATAAACTATCGATTTTTTATCGAGAATATTCTCAACTCCGAATCATCCTTTAAATGTAGAAAAAAAACTTCTAGCCTACCTATTATTATTTTTAATTTAAATCATTATTTTATGTATTACATTTTTTATTCCTGAAATATATATATTGCAGGCGTGCACACTTTATTGATCAGAATGAAAAGTGTTCGCTTACAGATTTAAAATAATGATCTTATTAATTAAACCAAGGCTACTAAAATATTTCAAATGACACGGTTATTATCAAATGCACGCAATATGCAACAATAATTATACAGTTATAAAATAAACAAACTGATAGGCTAATATATTAATATTTGGATATTTTTTTCTGACTCTTAGAAGAATATTTAAAAGTTGGAACTATTTTTTCTACTTTTAAAAAGTTTAAATTACTTTTTTCACGTGTGTTAAAGTAAAATGTGAAGGATCTTGTGAGGCGAAATACAAAACTTTGATTTTATTTTCATTTCTCTGTATATCGTGTCTCATATAACCTAGAAAATAAAATAAAAATTCGTAGTTGTTCATATTTGAAAATAGACTCATATTTGTCGAATTTAAGACAAGCAAGCAAAATTATATAAGCAGTAAATCCATATCAACACAAAATGACACTTTGCGCGAATTAAAACTGGTAATAATTACACATTTGTCGTTTATTATAAATATGAATTTATATATAAAACGCAAGTTGCACGTGTGAATTCTTATGAATAATTAAACCATCCGTGGCTTTATCTCGTGTCTCTTTGATAACTCCATTAGAAAGTGTATGAAAAGCTAAACAAACCCTGATTAATAAAGTTAAGACGATTCATAAACAGTTGTTCACATGCAGGCCTGCTAATGTACAAATGCATTCATTAAAACATCTTCTCATCAACTTTGTCCGAGTCAAACGTGTAATTAAATTTAAATTAAATTTTTAATATGACTGAATTAAATGTATTACATTATACAATGGTCAGAAATGCTGCTTAAGGTGACATCTACACATTTTTACTGTGTATAAATATATTTTATTATGCTATGTTGATATTAATATCCTTCCCATTTTATGCAATACTTATTTATTATGACTTACTGTAGCTATATATCGATCACTTGTATATGTAAATAAATGTAGATTCTCGGCTATAACATGATTAAATGACAGCACACTTTTCCCAAAAGCTTCGCTTAAAACCCATGAAAGCAGAAACTGAAGCACACTTTAGGATCCTGACCAAACATTACTTTCATTTCATATCAAACAAAACATTTGAAAGAATTGTCGTGAGTTAAATTCTCAATTAAACAATTTCAATGCCCAATGTTCTCGTGACTGCTGTAGAAACTCAGAAATTGCGAATATTTAACGTGAATTAAACGTGATTTTTTAGTAACACATTATTTTACAGTGTCCTTACATGACAGTAAGTTATGCATAATTACATGCAACTATCCAACATGTTAATGTTACTCAGAAATTGAATGTAACAAGGACAGCTTAAAATAAAGGGTTACACTTTATTTTAATGTGTCATTGTTACAGTGTAATTATATATTTAAGTACTGAGTAATATTAATAAACTACATGTACTTACTATAGGGTTAGGGTTTGGTTGAGGGTTAGTTGCATGTAATTATGCATAATTTACTGTTATTACTATGGTAACTGCATGTAACATTAAGGACACTGTAAAATAAAGTGTAACCTGCTTTTTTTTTTTTTTTTTTTTAAAAGCAGAATATAAAAAAATCGAAAATCTCTATTTTTATGTAATGCGACAACATTTTACTTTGTATTTTTTCCCTACCAAAAATGTATCTTAGTTTCTGTTTTTTTTTTTCAAACAATTTTATTTATCAAAAATTGTCACACAAGTTTACAGAGCATTTAAATGTTTAATTATAACTGATAAAATAATAATAATATATAATTATTATTATTATGATTAAAAAAAAAAAACATACAGCAATAACATTCTTGTGTATATTCTCTCAAACTAGTTTCTGTGTGTAAAAAAATATCAAATACACCAAACTTTTTAAATGTCATCTTTGTTTTCATGTTGCTTTCGTAGCCTATATATTGACATTTTCTTTCAGGTTTTAATATTGAACAATCTAAACTAACCTTGTCAAAACAAAACAGGTCAAATTATAAATGAAGTGATATTTTTTAAAATAAGAATCTTATTTTATAAGATAATACAAGATTCGGCTGCTTAATTGCTTAAGATTGTTGGTTACACTTTATTTTAAGGTGTCATTGTTACAGTGTAATTATATATTTAAGTAGGCTACTGAGTAATATTAATTAATAACATTACTATGGGTTAGGATAGGATTTGATTGAGTTGCATGTAACTATGCATAATTTACTGTTATTACTATGGTAAGTACATGTAACATATGTAACAAGGACACTGTGAAATAAAGTTACCTAAAATAGGCCTAATAATAATAATAAAGGTTGCTTTTTTAAATGAATAAATAAGCTTTTTTGAATAATATTTTTGATTCTCACCTATATTCGGGTGTCGCGCGGGTCCTCCGGTGTGCATCACGGAACTGTCGAAGTGCGAGGCCGCCCACGAGCCTCCGATGTTCGGGCTTACGTAGGCCGGGTACCCGGTGTGATACGAGCCACTCAGACCGCGGGAACCATAATGCTCCCGGGCGCTCGTGCTGATGTTCAGCGGGCTCGTGTAAGTCGCGGTCTCCCGGGCTTGCGAGGTTAACGGCGGGCTCGCGGAGAAAGTGAACCTGGACACCGGAGAATGATGTGTGGAATGAATATAAGTGGTGTCCGCGCCCGGTTGCGCCCATCCCGAGTGTCCGGACCCGGGGTTGCTCTGCTGGGGGGTCTGGAGGTACTGGAGCGCCGGGATTATCGGGGTTACCCGGGTGGGTGTCACGTACACCGGGGAACCGGCCGCAGAGACCGCGTTATGGAGGAAACCGGGCTCGTAAGACGCGTGTCCGTGGTTTGTGGTCATCGTTACACCTTGATACATGTCCACACAGGTGATCGTCCACACCGATTATTCCACTCGTGAGTACCGGAGCATCGGCCGTTTACCCCGCGCCGGCAGAGAGCATATTCCGGTTAACTTCTCTTCACAGAAGACAGGAGAGGATGATAAGGGTGAAAAGTCTCAGTGAAGTTTCTCACAGCACTCCTCCCAGTCTCCCTGAGTCTCTCCCAACACTCCTCCCAGTCTCCCCGCCTCCAGTAAAGCATCCATCCCAGTTCACTTCGGCTGCCGCTGCACTCAATAATCGGTCATATTCCGATAAAGTCACAAATGTAAACTTTTTTTAAAATAAGGAACTTAAATCGTACCTGGACACTATCCTTACATCCAGCAACCCTAAAGCCCTTAAAACTGTCTCACTGTGCCATTTGTATTAGGCTATATTTTCCTGATACCCCTGGCATTGATTATGTATGTTCTTAGCAATAATAATAATAAAAAATTATAAAAAATAAAAAAATTCCGATAATGTCAACACGATCTCATGAAAGTGCGTATCTATGGCACGAATTTTATTTCTTGTGTCATTTATACGCCAAAAATATTTTTTGCGTGCATAATACGGATTATGCATGTGTGGAGTGCGTGTGTATTACACGCCATAAAGTGCGTATCATATGCACGCAAAAAAATGTGGCGTATAAATGGCACGAGAAATTAAATTCGTGCTATAGATACGCACTTTCATGAGATCGATTCGAATGTGAAAGCATTATGATGAATAAAAATAACAATTGTGTGTCATTTATTTATAATAACTGTGCATTGGCCTCATCTGTGCGCATATATACATTATAATTTATTCTGAGATTGCACTTTAAAAAAAAGAAGACTCCATACAACCAAATATAGTCGTGTAAAAGTTCCACAAAATAACATTTTATTCTAGATCTTTAGAAAAATACTATCTATGACACTCAAAACACTGCTTTGATCAAACTAACTCGAGTCAAATCGGAGTCACACATGCTATGTGGAAAATCGGTATCTTTTATAAAAAGTTTTTTTTTGTATTGTATCTGTGTTTTATAATGTTGTATGTTTGTTTGCTAATGGCAGTCTGACAGTAAAGTTAAACTTAACTGAAAATAAGGGGAAAAAACTGCCTCAGATTTAAAGATAGATTTGATGAAATAACTTAAATATCGCGTTATAAATGAGCAACGCAAAAAAGAAAAGCTGGAAAGTGTTTTAGATATTTTCGAATTAATAGGCTGTTTTTATATAGGCTACATCTAAATTATTTTATTGCAATATTATTTAGCATGTATACACATTAATAGCCAAGAACGTTTGTTTGCACGATGTTTTTATTATTATTAAACTATAGATCAATGACACTGAATACGAAGCCTATACGTTTTAAACGTTTTTTTTTTGTATACCTTTTATATTACAATAATTTGCAAGTAGTATTTAAAATATTCTCTGTATTAATATTGTATTTATTTTTGTCTAATCTTTTTTTTGTTTTGTCTAATCTGTATCAGTTCAGGAGGAGTGACGGATGTGATCGATGTCTCGCGCGTCACTGACGTCACTCGGAAGTCTCGCCGCTGTTGTTTTCGATTACACATTTTTAACTGTCATTTCGCTGCAAGTTATAAACAAACTTGAGACTTTTCAGAGTGGCCATTTCCTGAGTTTTACAATTATATGCCTTCCTCGTCAATATCCACGGCACTTTCACACGAGGACATAGGCCTACTGTAAGTTTTTGGTACACCGCAAAATCTCATTCTAAATGGACTTGTTTTAATAAAAAATCGAAGTACAAAGTAAAAAAATAAATTTATTTTTTTCAATTTTAAATTATGGGAAACATAATTTATTTGAAGGATATTTTAAGTGGAAAATGAAGCAGAGACACTGAATTTTATTTTTGCATTGTAGACAATGGTCTCTCTCTCTCTCTCCCTCACACACACACACACACACACACACACACACACACACACACACACACACACACTCTCACACTCTCACACTCACACATACACACACTCTCTCTCACACACACACACACACACACACACACACACACACTCTCACACACACACACACACACACACACACACACACACACACACACACACACACACACACACACACACACACACACTATCATCAGTTTAAGTTAATCTCGTTCTGCTTCCTCGCCGGCTCCGGCTCCATCCTCACGGCCCTGGACTCCTGCGGGCTCAATGGGACCATTTCCACGGCCCTGTGATCCTACTGATAAACGGGTGGAAATCCTCCGCTCCTCCACAATAAAAGCATTATATATAAAGTCTTTGAGATGCTTGCATGGTGAATGGTGTATCTGGATCTGTGGTATGATGTTAACTGAGAATTGTCATCATCGTAGAAACAATGCAATTCAATCAATTTACCAAAGAGGATTATCGTTAAAGAAAACAGAATTGTTTCAGAGGTTTGTCCATGCAACAAGCACAATGCTAGGGTGTAGCTATGCATTTTCATTTTCATTTAATGTGTTGCTATGTAGTTTCTAGGCGGGTGTTGTGGGAGTCAATTCATGTATTTTCCAATGTGTTCTGAATGGCGTTTAGTTTGCTGCTTTGCTGTTGTCACAGTATTCGGGTGGTTGCCAAGGCGTTGCTATACAGTTTCTTGGGTGTTGTTGGAGTCAAGACGTTGCTATGCATTTGCCCAATGGGTTCTGAAGTGATTTTAGTGTGCTGCTATGTGATTGCCATAGCATTCGGGTGGTTGCCAAGGTGTTGCTATGCAGTTGCTAAGATGTTCAGAATCAAGGCATTATTTGCCAATATGTTTTGAATGGCTTTTAGTTTGCTGCTATGTGGTTGCTATAGTATTTGGATGGTTGCCATGGTGTTGCTATGCAGTTGCCAAGATGTTCTAAATCATTATTTAATGTGTTGCTAATGCTATACAGTTTTTAGGGTGTTGTGTTGCTATGCAATTTGCCAATGTGTTCTAAATGGCTTTTAGTTTGTTGCTATGCTGTTCCATTAGTATTCGGGTGGTTGCCAGGGTGTTGCTATGCAGGTGCTAAGATGTTCAGAGTAATTTTTTATGTGTTGCTATACAGTTTCTAGAGTGTTGTGAGAGTTGAGGCATTGTTATGCATTTGCTGAAGTTTTCTGAAGTGATTTTAATGCTGCTATGTGGTTGCCATAATATTCGAGAAGTTACCAGGGTGTTGCTATGCAGTTGCTAAGATGTAGATGAGTCATTTTTAATGTGTTGTTATACAGTTTCTATGGTGTTGTGGGAGTCAAAGCATTGCTATGCAGTTGCTAAATTGTTCTATATATTGTATAGTATAATTATTGTAATACTGTTGCCAGGGTGTTCTAGGTGGTTGCTAGGTGGTTGCCACCTGGTAGGAACAGCACACATCTCTTCAGCGAGACATGATTTGAGGAATCATTCACGTACAGAGCACAAATGCTGGAGAATGACACACACACTCAACACTTAGTGATGGATGTGTGTGATCACATCACTATAAGCACTAGTGATAATTGATTTAAAAAACACCACTAATAAAAAACTGATTTTATTCATCATCACCAAAGGATTTCTTGTCACATATGCTTTTTATTTCAATCTTTCTCTTTTTTTTTGTTGCTAGAAGATATGTCTATATGTGTGTGTTTGTGTGAGGTATGTGCGCATTATCTGAACGCTGAGCTCAGAAGCGCCTGTGTAATTCGTCCGGGGCCAGAGCTCTGTCAGAGCGAGTATGGACGAGGTGTTTGGTGACAGAGACGAGAGCAGATAGAGGGAGAGACGGGGAGAAACGATAGAGGGAAGAGATGAGATTGTGTTCTTCAGAAGGCCATTGGGGAGGAGTGTGTGTTTGTTGGAGAACTGAACGTGTTGCAAGAAGGAAAATCAAGATGGAGGAATGCAACGTTTTGAGGTGAACTAATAAATATTATTATCATCATGTGCTAAACTAGAGTCCTGAATCTGTAGTATTTAAAGGAAACAAACATACTTTATGCAAGCATGCAACTTAAGTATGCAAACTGTATATTGCATTTATATATATTTTTTTGCATTTGGCAGACACTTTCGTGACTGTTTTGTGACTTTCGTAAAAAGGTATACATATTATTAATGTCATGCATTTCTTGTATTCTTCTTGAAGTTGACTAAGTTGCACTAGTCTTTTCTTCCCTATTGTGACGTCCGAGTCAAACGCTTCAGGAACAAGAACACATTTGTTTCTTGATTTCATCTGTGGGGAATTGATTTGTGGTTTGCTATTGGTGGATCTCATGTGATTGACAGGTTGTTATCAGAGAAGAGATGTCACTGCAAGAGTTAGGGGAAGTTATTTTGATTCAAGATTATGATGTGCATGGATCAATCTTTTATAATAAAATATTTCAATATTCCACAAAAAACAAGAAGAGTCCATTTTGATTTCATGGTGACTTTAACTTGAATTTCCTTTAATTAGAGATGCACGATATATCGGCCAGCATATCGGTATCGGCCGATATATGTTCATTTTTAATATGATCGTTATCGTTAAGAAAATGTTGCTTATATATTAAACCCGATTAATAATGTATTATGTCCTTCAGCTGAGACTCTTCAGATGCGACTGTTCAACATGATGGGTTTGAATTGCTTGAAATATGATTGAAATCACTTCAAAAAAGCAAAATACAGTTCAGTGCAAGTTATTCAAATAGGCCAAATAAAATTATTATGAGAACATTATAATTGTGTGCTTGGGACATTAATGGTGAGACTTTTGTTTTTGTAATCAGGCTCTCAAAAATCATATAAAAATTTGGATTCAGATTTATCAGCCAATATATCGGTTATCGGCTTGCAAATACAAAGAATTATCGGTAGCGGCAAATTTTTTTATATCAGTGCATCCCTAACTTTAATGATATAAATATGTCAATATTTTAACTTTAACTTCAATTTTATGCAAATGCAGAGGCAAACTGAATGTTATATTTACATTTATGCATTAGGCAGACACTTTTATCAAAATGCATTCCTTGCATTCTTCCTAACCTGGGTTTCCTTTAATGTAGTAAATATGTAGAAAGTTTAACTTTACCTAACTTTTTAATTTCCCTTGCTTTTATTTTGTGATTATTTAAATTCATTTCTGTGTAAAGCAGTTTGTATGAAGTGTGCTATATAAATAAACTTGCCTTGCCTAACTTTGAGTATATGCAAATGCAGACGCATTTTACATTTATGCATACATTTTAATCCAAAGTGACTTACATTTGACTACTTTATACATTTTATTAAGTTCATGCATGCTATCTTCTTAACCATCAATGCAATGGGTTTCCATCACTGCTGTAAATGTCAATTGATTTAACTTTAACTTGCAGTGTATTTGCATTACACATGATAACTAACCGCAAGTCAAGTGCTATTAACAATATAGATAATATTAAACAGTGATAATAAATTACAGTAACAGAGATTGTTTTGAGATCAGCTCTAGAATAAAGTTATTGTCCAGATAAAGTGAGTTTAGTCAAAGTGATATTGATACACAACTGCACATGATAGCGAGAAGCCTTCATGCATGCTCGGCGTCACTGATGCGCTGAAGGCTGATGTAAATATAGGCAGCAATATGATGCATTATCATGTGTTGATGTACCCCTCTCTCTGATGGATGCGTGTCCCCGTGTGGCTCTGTGGAGACTCTCGGGCTCAGGAGGGGGTCGTGGCCCCACATGGCCCCTCTTCCTCCGGGTCAGAGCGCAGCCAGACCCCCTGTCTCCAGGAAGAGCATTTCAAAAGAGCATCCATCGGAGGATCAGACGGAAAACACTGACAGAACGAGACCTGGACACACAGGACAAAACCTGAGAAATGAGGAAGCAGCTCAAAACCAGCGACACACACAAACAATCCGAAAAATGTGTTTGAATGATGATAACAACCCGAAGGAACGTGTAAGGTTGCTCTTTCAGTCCCACTGACGGGTTTTTTCCTCCTAAAATACCTGGGAAGATAAACGAGTCAAGAGTTTAGAGGTGACTGTGATAGCAACTCAGATCGGAGAAAATTAAAGAGATTTTTTCTTTTCCTCTGGGACTGTGTGTAAGCCTAAATGTAAAAATACGAATTATTTTTTCTGAGCATTATTCTGTTTGCAAAACACAATGCTAGGGTGCTATGAGTGGTTGCCAAGGTGTTATGGGCAGTTGCCAGGGTGTTACTATGTGTTCCAATTGTCATATACTGTGTTGCTAGGGTGTTCCAGGGCATTGCTATATGGTTACCAGGGTGTTGCTATGCAGGTACTTTTCAAACAAAAAGTAATCTTAAGTGTAAGTCTTAAAAATCTCAAATAAATTCCACCTTGTGCTGAAGATCTCTTCAGATGCAGCAGACCTGTTGCCATGGTGTTGCTATGCAGTTGCTAAGGCGTTCTGAGTGGTTTTTAGTTTGTTAGTGTGTTCTGGGCAGTTGCCAAGGTGTTGCTATGTGATTGCTGATGTATTGTCATTGTCATATCATATATATATATACTGTGTTGTTAGGTTGTTCTAGGTGGGTTCTAGGGCATTGCTATATGGTTACCAGGGTGTTGCTATGCTGCTATTTTTTTTAGGCAAAATGTAATTTTAAGTGTAAGTCTTAAAGATCTCAAATAAATTCCACCTTGTGCTGAAGATCTCTTCAGATGCAGCAGACCTGTTGCCATGGTGTTGCTATGCAGTTGCTAAGGCGTTCTGAGTGGTTTTTAATTTGTTAGTGTGTTCTGGGCAGTTGCCAAGGTGTTGCTATGTGATTGCTGATGTATTGTCATTGTCATAAACCGTGTTGTTAGGGTGTTCTAGGTGGGTTCTAGGGCATTGCAATATGGTTACCAGGGTGTTGCTATGCTGTTAATTTTTTTTAGCTAAAATGTAATTTTAAGTGTAAGTCTTAAAGATCTCAGATAAATTCCACCTTGTGCTGAATATCTCTTCAGATGCAGCAGACATGTTTGGTTGCCAGCTATGGGCGGTTGTCAGGGTGTTGCTATGCAGTTGCTAAGGCATTCTGAGTGGTTTTTAGTTTGTTGCTATGCAGTTGTTAGTGTGTTCTGGGCAGTTGCCAAGGTGTTGCTATGTGATTGCTAATGTATTCTCATTGTCATATACCGTGTTGTTAGGGTGTTCTAGGTGGGTTCTAGGGCATTGCTATATGGTTACCAGGGTGTTGCTATGCTGCAAAATTTTTTAGGCAAAATGTAATTTTAAGTGTAAGTCTTAAAGTTCTCAGATAAACCCCACCTTGTGCTGAAGATCTCTTCAGATGCAGCAGACATGTTTGGTTGCCAGCTATGGGCGGTTGTCAGGGTGTTGCTATGCAGTTGCTAAGGCGTTCTGAGTGGTTTTAAGTGTGTTGCTATACAGTTATTCTGGGAAGTTGACAGGGTGTTGCTAATACTATGTGATTGCTGATGTGTTTTGATGTGGCATAGGTTCTTGTGCATTGCTATATGGTTACCAGGGTGTTGCTATGCAGGTTTTTTTTAGGCAAATTGTAATTTTAAGTGTAAGTTCTCATATAAATCCCACCTTGTGCTGAAGATGCAGCAGACATGTTTGACCTTTGTTTGTTTGTCAGCATCTCGCGCTGATGTGTGTGTACGTGATGAAATTAAGAGCAATCAATGCTGTGTGTGCTGTCCGAGCGTCTCTCTCAGGCCTTATCTCTCTGAGCCAATCCTCTCAGAATCAGGCCGACAGAGACCCGCGCGAGTGTCTATAGACAGAGCCAGCGCTCGAGTGTGTGTGTGTTTGATCACTGCTATCATGTGTGTGTGTGTTTGCAGAGCTGCTCTGATCACCTCATCACATCTACAAGTGTGACAGGATTGGAGAGGATTATCTGATTACAATCACATGGGAAGAAAAATAGCTAATGAGATCTCTTTAATATCTCAAATGTTTCTCCTACACAGAAATGCGAGTAAAGAGAGACTCTTGAATCTCCTACTGATGAAAAACTATCAAGGTCTGCAAAGAAAAAACACAAGATCTCTTTAATATCTATGTTTTTTCCTCCTTGACATTGACAACAATAGGTTTAGTTCAAAACAAACAGAACGAGTGCAAATAACCACATCTCCAGTTTCAGAAGAGATCTCAATAATAAGGAAAATCATAATCTCTTCCATAAGTCATTAAGTCGTTTCCTAAAATACCGCGATGAGATTAAATGGAAAGTACATTGAGACTTTTTTGCAGTCGTTTTGTTTCTCAGGGTTTTTCTCCTGAAAAAAGACCTCAACAATGTCCACGACACAAAAACTTTTCCAAGATCTCTTTAATATGTCAGATCTTTCTCCTAAAATAAGATTTTCTGCATTCAAAAGTTCTCAGTATGCGCTTAAACATTTCTAATCAACATCTAAACAAGTCTATCTTTTGTTTATCTTGAGGAATTAGGCAAACAACCAAAGACAAAGTTGATGTTTAAATAACTCTAGGAAAGGGCAACCCGTGGGCAATAAGAGCCGTGGATGTGTGCTGTCAGTTAGAGTTACGATGTGTGCGGTAGGTTTAGGGATGGTGTGTAACGGCTTCGGTGTGTTTGTGTTGTTCTAGAGTGTGTGTAGATCTTTGTTTAACACTGATGTGTGGTGGCAGGAAACACCTGACGCCGACCCCTCCAGAACATGACGTTACCAGCCAATCAGCACTCACCAACTCCTGCCTCTCTGATTGGTTCGTTTAGTTAAGTCTGTATCTGTGCTGTAATGCGGGAATTTCAATGGGGGTCTGTGAAGGCATTGAATGATTTTCTTAACAACTAAAATGTTATTTTGTAAAAATATTTAAGTATTTTTTCATCTGTTCTTAAATCAGCAGTTTAGATAAATTCAAATTTAAATATATATATATATATTCAAATAGCCTATATGTATACATTAATCAAAGTGATAAATGCTGCACACCTCATGCAAATAAATAAATAAAACAACATAAATCTTATTGCCATTATTATAATGTGACCCTGGAGCACAAACCCAGTCTGGAGCCGCACGGGTATATCTGTGCCAATATCCAACTATACATTGTATGGGTCAAAATTATCCATTTTTCTTTTATGCCAAAAATCATGAGGATATTAAGATCATGTTCCATGAAGATATTTAGTAAATGTCCTACCGTAAATATATAAAACATGTATTTTTGTGAGTGAATGCAGCACAATCGTGAACATAAATGCACAACTTTAAAGGAGATTTTCTCAATGTTTACATTTTTTTGCTCCTCAGATTCCAGATTTTCAATAGTTGTGTCTCGACCAAATATTGTCCTATCCTAACAAACCACACATCAATGGAGAGATTATTTATTCAGCTTTCAGATGATGTATTAATCTCAATTTAAAAAAAATACTCCATGTGTAAAAAAATACACCTGGGTTTTGTGGTCCAGGGTCACATGGGAAAAATATACATATAATTTATGCAAGGTGCATTTACAAAGGTAGTATTTGTTTGTTGTAATGAATTTAATTTATTCTTGCTGACTTGAAAAAGTCACATTGCTGTAATTTATTTTAAAATAATCAAAAGTCAAACTCAAAAGTAAAACATCCAAATATATTACAGTAATGAAAATGTTTAACTAGCATAAAAAAAATGTCACAATGTAAAAAAGTCCTAAATAGTGCACAAAATTCCTCCTGAAATAGGATCTGCATGTTTCTGTGATTCTGATTCACTCTGAATTATTACTTACACTTGGTCTTTTTTATTGCCTGTGTTTATATATAAAACACAAGAAGAGAGAGAGAGAGAGAGAGAGAGAGAGAGAGAGAGAGAGAGAGAGAGAGAGAGAGAGAGAGAGTGAGAGAGAGAGAGAGAGAGAGAGAGAGAGAGAGAGAGAGAGATAAAACCCTCAGAGATAAAAAACAGGCTAAAGTCCGACTGCGAGCAAACAGTGAGTCAGAGGACGAGAGAACCACTGATAAGACCTGAACCACACACACACACACACACACACACACACACACACACACACACACACACACACACACACAGTTCAGTTGACATGAGTTGACATGCAATCGGATCAGTCAAATTCACAAAAAAATCTTTCAGTGCGATTTGTGAACCGATTTAACCGGTTAATTGAAAAGAATCAGCTTGATAACAAATCGGACACTGCTATCGCATATTAGGAACGCAGCAATAACCAATGAGGTTCATTCTCGTGTTACACATCACGTTTGAGCTTCTCAAGAACCAATGAGGTTCATTCTCGTGTTACACATCACGTTTGAGCTTCTCAAGAACCAATGAGGTTCATTCTCGTGTTACGCATCACGTTTGAGCTTCTCAAGAACCAATGAGGTTCATTCTCGTGTTACACATCACGTTTGAGCTTCTCAAGAACCAATGAGGTTCATTCTCGTGTTACGCAGCACGTTTGAGCTTCTCAAGAACCAATGAGGTTCATTCTCGTGTTACGCATCACGTTTGAGCTTCTCAAGAACCAATGAGGTTCATTCTCGTGTTACGCATCACGTTTGAGCTTCTCAAGAACCAATGAGGTTCATTCTCGTGTTACGCATCACGTTTGAGCTTCTCAAGAACCAATGAGGTTCATTCTCGTGTTACACATCACGTTTGAGCTTCTCAAGAACCAATGAGGTTCATTCTCGTGTTACACATCACGTTTGAGCTTCTCAAGAACCAATGAGGTTCATTCTCGTGTTACGCATCACGTTTGAGCTTCTCAAGAACCAATGAGGTTCATTCTCGTGTTACACATCACGTTTGAGCTTCTCAAGAACCAATGAGGTTCATTCTCGTGTTACGCAGCACGTTTGAGCTTCTCAAGAACCAATGAGGTTCATTCTCGTGTTACGCATCACGTTTGAGCTTCTCAAGAACCAATGAGGTTCATTCTCGTGTTACGCATCACGTTTGAGCTTCTCAAGAACCAATGAGGTTCATTCTCGTGTTACGCATCACGTTTGAGCTTCTCAAGAACCAATGAGGTTCATTCTCGTGTTACACATCACGTTTGAGCTTCTCAAGAACCAATGAGGTTCATTCTCGTGTTACGCATCACGTTTGAGCTTCTCAAGAACCAATGAGGATCATCCTCGTGTTACGCGTCACGTTTGAGCTTCTCAAGAACCAATGAGGATCATCCTCGTGTTACGCGTCACGTTTGAGCTTCTCAAGAACCAATGAGGATCATCCTCGTGTTACGCGTCACGTTTGAGCTTCTCAAGAACCAATGAGGATCATCCTCGTGTTACGCGTCACGTTTGAGCTTCTCAAGAACCAATGAGGATCATTCTCGTGTTACGCATCACGTTTGAGTTTCTCTGAGAACCAATGAGGATCATTCTCGTGTTACGCATCACGTTTGAGCTTCTCAAGAACCAATGAGGATCATTCTCGTGTTACGCGTCACGTTTGAGTTTCTCTGAGAACCAATGAGGTTCATTCTCGTGTTACGCATCACGTTTGAGCTTCTCAAGAACCAATGAGGTTCATTCTCGTGTTACGCATCACGTTTGAGCTTCTCAAGAACCAATGAGGTTCATTCTCGTGTTACGCATCACGTTTGAGCTTCTCAAGAACCAATGAGGTTCATCCTCGTGTTACGCGTCACGTTTGAGTTTCTCTGAGAACCAATGAGGATCATTCTCGTGTTACGCATCACGTTTGAGCTTCTCAAGAACCAATGAGGATCATTCTCGTGTTACGCATCACGTTTGAGTTTCTCAAGAACCAATGAGGTTCATTCTCGTGTTACGCGTCACGTTTGAGTTTCTCTGAGAACCAATGAGGATCATTCTCGTGTTACGCATCACGTTTGAGTTTCTCAAGAACCAATGAGGTTCATCCTCGTGTTACGCGTCACGTTTGAGTTTCTCTGAGAACCAATGAGGATCATTCTCGTGTTACGCGTCACGTTTGAGTTTCTAAAGAACCAATGAGGATCATTCTCGTGTTACGCATCACGTTTGAGCTTCTCAAGAACCAATGAGGTTCATCCTCGTGTTACGCGTCACGTTTGAGTTTCTCTGAGAACCAATGAGGTTCATTCTTGTGTTACGCATTACGTTTGAGCTTCTCAAGAACCAATGAGGATCATTCTCGTGTTACGCATCACGTTTGAGCTTCTCTGAGAACCAATGAGGTTCATTCTCGTGTTACGCATCACGTTTGAGCTTCTCAAGAACCAATGAGGTTCATTCTCGTGTTACGCATCACGTTTGAGCTTCTCAAGAACCAATGAGGTTCATTCTCGTGTTACGCATCATGTTTGAGCTTCTCAAGAACCAATGAGGTTCATTCTCGTGTTACGCATCACGTTTGAGCTTCTCAAGAACCAATGAGGTTCATTCTCGTGTTACGCATCACGTTTGAGCCTCTCAAGAACCAATGAGGTTCATTCTCGTGTTACGCATCACGTTTGAGCTTCTCAAGAACCAATGAGGTTCATTCTCGTGTTACGCATCACGTTTGAGCTTCTCTGAGAACCAATGAGGTTCATTCTCGTGTTACGCATCACGTTTGAGCTTCTCAAGAACCAATGAGGTTCATTCTCGTGTTACGCATCACATTTGAGTTTCTCAAGAACCAATGAGGTTCATTCTCGTGTTACGCATCACGTTTGAGCTTCTCAAGAACCAATGAGGTTAATTCTCATGTTACGCAGCACGTTTGAGCTTCTCAAGAACCAATGAGGTTCATTCTCGTGTTACGCATCACGTTTGAGTTTCTCAAGAACCAATGAGGTTCATTCTCATGTTACGCAGCACGTTTGAGCTTTTCAAGAACCAATGAGGTTCATTCTCATGTTACGCATCACGTTTGAGCTTCTCAAGAACCAATGAGGTTCATTCTCGTGTTACGCATCACGTTTGAGTTTCTCAAGAACCAATGAGGTTCATTCTCATGTTACGCATCACGTTTGAGCTTCTCAAGAACCAATGAGGTTCATTCTCGTGTTACGCATCACGTTTGAGCTTCTCAAGAACCAATGAGGTTCATTCTCGTGTTACGCATCACGTTTGAGCTTCTCAAGAACCAATGAGGTTCATTCTCATGTTACGCAGCACGTTTGAGCTTCTCAAGAACCAATGAGGTTCATCCTCGTGTTACGCATCACGTTTGAGCTTCTCAAGAACCAATGAGGTTTATTCTCGTGTTACGCATCACGTTTGAGCTTCTCAAGAACCAATGAGGTTCATTCTCGTGTTACACAGCACGTTTGAGCTTCTCAAGAACCAATGAGGTTCATTCTCGTGTTACGCATCACGTTTGAGCTTCTCAAGAACCAATGAGGATCATTCTTGTGTTACGCAGCACGTTTGAGCTTCTCAAGAACCAATGAGGATCATTCTCGTGTTACGCATCACGTTTGAGCTTCTCAAGAACCAATGAGGATCATTCTTGTGTTACGCAGCACGTTTGAGCTTCTCAAGAACCAATGAGGATCATTCTCGTGTTACGCATCACGTTTGAGCTTCTCAAGAACCAATGAGGTTCATTCTCGTGTTACGCGTCACGTTTCAGCTGCTCAAGAACCAATGAGGTTCATTCTCGTGTTACGCATCACGTTTGAGATTTTCAAGAACCAATGAGGTTCATTCTTGTGTTACGCATCACGTTTGAGCTTCTCAAGAACCAATGAGGTTCATTCTCGTGTTACGCATCACGTTTGAGCTTCTCAAGAACCAATGAGGTTCATTCTCGTGTTACGCATCACGTTTGATTTTCTCAAGAACCAATGAGGTTCATTCTCGTGTTACGCATCACGTTTGAGCTTCTCAAGAACCAATGAGGTTCATCCTCGTGTTACGCATCACGTTTGAGCTTCTCAAGAACCAATGAGGTTAATTCTCATGTTACGCAGCACGTTTGAGCTTCTCAAGAACCAATGAGGTTCATTCTCGTGTTACGCATCACGTTTGAGTTTCTCAAGAACCAATGAGGTTCATTCTCATGTTACGCAGCACGTTTGAGCTTTTCAAGAACCAATGAGGTTCATTCTCGTGTTACGCATCACGTTTGAGCTTCTCAAGAACCAATGAGGTTCATTCTCGTGTTACGCATCACGTTTGAGTTTCTCAAGAACCAATGAGGTTCATTCTCGTGTTACGCATCACGTTTGAGCTTCTCAAGAACCAATGAGGTTCATTCTCATGTTACGCAGCACGTTTGAGCTTCTCAAGAACCAATGAGGTTCATCCTCGTGTTACGCATCACGTTTGAGCTTCTCAAGAACCAATGAGGTTTATTCTCGTGTTACGCATCACGTTTGAGCTTCTCAAGAACCAATGAGGTTCATTCTCGTGTTACACAGCACGTTTGAGCTTCTCAAGAACCAATGAGGTTCATTCTCGTGTTACGCATCACGTTTGAGCTTCTCAAGAACCAATGAGGATCATTCTTGTGTTACGCAGCACGTTTGAGCTTCTCAAGAACCAATGAGGATCATCCTCGTGTTACGCATCACGTTTGAGCTTCTCAAGAACCAATGAGGTTCATTCCCGTGTTACGCATCACGTTTGAGCTTCTCAAGAACCAATGAGGATCATTCTCGTGTTACGCATCACGTTTGAGCTTCTCAAGAACCAATGAGGTTCATTCTCGTGTTACGCGTCACGTTTCAGCTTCTCAAGAACCAATGAGGTTCATTCTCGTGTTACGCATCACGTTTGAGATTTTCAAGAACCAATGAGGTTCATTCTTGTGTTACGCATCACGTTTGAGCTTCTCAAGAACCAATGAGGATCATCCTCGTGTTACGCATCACGTTTGAGCTTCTCAAGAACCAATGAGGTTCATTCCCGTGTTACGCATCACGTTTGAGCTTCTCAAGAACCAATGAGGATCATTCTCGTGTTACGCATCACGTTTGAGCTTCTCAAGAACCAATGAGGTTCATTCTCGTGTTACGCGTCACGTTTCAGCTTCTCAAGAACCAATGAGGTTCATTCTCGTGTTACGCATCACGTTTGAGATTTTCAAGAACCAATGAGGATCATTCTCGTGTTACGCGTCACGTTTGAGCTTCTCAAGAACCAATGAGGTTCATTCTCGTGTTACGCATCACGTTTGAGCTTCTCAAGAACCAATGAGGTTCATTCTCGTGTTACGCATCACGTTTGATTTTCTCAAGAACCAATGAGGTTCATTCTCGTGTTACGCATCACGTTTGAGCTTCTCAAGAACCAATGAGGATCATTCTCGTGTTACGCGTCACGTTTGAGCTTCTCAAGAACCAATGAGGTTCATTCTCGTGTTACGCATCACGTTTGAGCTTCTCAAGAACCAATGAGGATCATTCTCGTGTTACGCATCACGTTTGAGCTTCTCTGAGAACCAATGAGGTTCATTCTCGTGTTACGCGTCACGTTTGAGCTTCTCAAGAACCAATGAGGATCATTCTCGTGTTACGCATCACGTTTGAGCTTCTCAAGAACCAATGAGGTTCATTCTCGTGTTACGCATCACGTTTGAGCTTCTCAAGAACCAATGAGGTTCATTCTCGTGTTACGCATCACGTTTGATTTTCTCAAGAACCAATGAGGTTCATCCTCGTGTTACGCATCACGTTTGAGCTTCTCAAGAACCAATGAGGTTCATTCTTGTGTAATGTCACATTGGATCACATTCCTTAATGGCGCATTTTGAGACACTGTTTCTTATTTAAGGGGAAAATAAGAGTGGATGGATTTTCACCACAATAGGGTGGTTGTGTAAAAAACACAGTTGTGTACACACACTGCAGACACATAAATATGTTTAAAAACAATATTTAAAGGCAAATTACAGTTCCATTAAAAAACAACAACACTTGAATCTGAATTTAAACGATGGAGTGTTATATATTTGTCTAATCGATCTAATCGATGTTCCTAAAACAGAAAACATTTAATATTTTCTCAACCAGAACATTTTACAAAACATTATATTAGAATATTACCCATAATCCCTTATCTGATCCCAGTGACCTGATTACGAGAGAAAGATTCAGAAAGCGTTTGTGAAGGACGTGCAGGATTATGGGTGAAGAGAAACGGGTTGAGAAGATATTTATTGCCGTTATTAGCACTATCACATCTTCACAATCAGGTCTTGTGTGGTTTCCGTGGTTTTGCGCTAATAATGAGCGCCTCGTGACCTCTGACCTGCTCCAGTTAAACAGAAAGTCTAATAAAAATGACGAGTCCCGACTGTATATCCATAAATCTGTCCAACTTTGAGACCACGAGCTGCTGTATTTCAGTCTTGTGGAGTCTACATTGGCCTTGACCTTGATGATGTAATGAAATCATCAGTCACATGACTAAAGTTCTGCTTTCCTCTCTCAACGTTGAGTTATGAAAATGTTATTTCTAAAAGTTCTCTGAACGTTCAAAAATGTCACTTTTTTTTGTTTTGTTTTGTTATGTGAACGTTCAGGGAACATGCCATTCTCTCATTATGGAAATGTTACTTTTGAATGTTCTCTTGAAACATTTAAAATACAGTTCAATAACTGTCTAAAGTTCATCAATTATGAAACCAGTTCAATTCAGCCATAAGCAGCTCTACAGAAGACAGTAGTGTCAACAATATAGTCGACATTCGTCCATTACGTGCAAATTTGTCAATTATGAAAAAAAGAGATCTCGTTTGAGATTTTTCTTTTTACTGGACAGTGTTGTTATCATTAAAGGATAATTCCGGTATTTAACACCTTGAGTCTATATTGTAGTTTGTTTTGGATGAACAAGAGTGGTGGACAACATTTTTTTGACAATGGTTCCTCTCTCGAGTTTTTGACTATAAAAGAATTGGCCATGGACCCATTTAACATTGGAGTCAATGGGCATGTCCGAAAAATGTCATTAAAACAGCCAATAATGTTCGTTTACAAAACTGTGCAACTCACCGAGTGATTAGTGATGTTCGTTGATGATTATAAACAATATATCGTCGCAATATATGATTCCAATCCGTTTATTTTGCTATAGTGGAACTATGTTTTCAGACACTTCACAACCGTGTAACTTCCGCTCAATATTTGAATCTGAAGCGTTAGCACACTCCCGACCACTTGATGGCGATAACCGATGTTTATGTCTCGCGGGACACTCACGGTCACAGTCGAGTTCAACTTCATATTACAAGTAACAATTAATGAAGGTTTTGTTTGTTTATTTGGCTTACTCTCCCGGAGCACAGTTGCTCTGCTCGCTAGCCTTATGAGAAACGGAAGCGAGCAAAAAGACGACATCGACCAAATGTAAACAGCCCCCTTTCCGTTTCCGGTAGCGCATTTATATTAACGAGCACTCAGTCCTTCAACAGAATTCAATGGGATTTTACAAAATGTCGAATAAAACACGACAGAAACTGTATTTCGCAACACTTTTTGTTTCTGGAACATCAACTAACATCACTAATCACTCGGTGAGTTTAACAGTTTTGTAAACGAACATTATTGGCTGTTTTAATGACATTTTCGGACATGCCCATTGACTCCAATGTTAAATGGGTCCATGGCCAATTCTTTTATAGTCAAAAACTCGAGAGAGGAACCATTGTCAAAAAAATGTTGTCCACCACTCTTGTTCATCCAAAACAAACTACAATATAGACTCAAAGTGTTAAATACCGGAATTATCCTTTAATCATAAACTAAAACTATAAAATACGTTTTTCTCAATTGTTTACACACAAATACTGGTACTTGAGACACAATGACCACAACATGTAACTCATTCACCAACCTCCCGAACCAGTTCTGCTAAACTACAAGCACAATTCCTGCTTTACACTCAGATTGCAGTTATAAAACACACTTTTTTCATAACACTACACACAATTCTCTGCTTTTGGCACAATTTTCATGCAGAAAGTCTCTTATTTTCACAAGAAACACACAGCCATTCACATATGCACACTGACTCATCACATGATCAAACACACTCACACAGTTCTACAGTCAGCAATCAGAGCGTTAGCAAGGGCAACAGGAGCTCCTCAATGGATGCCAACATTGGATTTTTTATTTGTTTTACTGTAACTACAGTAAATTCTTCTGTTGTTTTGTATGTACACCACTGTAAAAAAAAAAACATCCCCAAGTCAAAATTTTCTAGTGACTGATAACATCTAAATTTTTCAATTAGTCTGACATATTATTTCTCATTGAGCCAATGTTAATAGACTATTGCAACAATTAATTCAATTTATTTTACAGAATTCCACTTGGGCCAATTAAAACATTTAGATGTGACCAGTCACTAGAATATTTTGACTTGGAGAGGTTACATTTTTTTTTACAGTGTACATTGTTTTTGTAGGAAAAATAAAATATATTTGTTACCGTGTATTTGTGAGTATACGTGTAACACTGAACAAGTCATTATGATGAATGGAGAAGAAGTGTTTTACATCGAGCACGTCAGTGTTCAACTGGTTCTTATAAATGTCTATTCATATGATGGTTTGTGTGTGTCATTTGAAAACAAAACACCATTTTGAGAAGAAATAACATTGTTTTGAATGTAAAGTTTCATTTTGCAGGAGAATTGAGTTTTATTTTTATTGAAAAAAAAAAAAAAAAAAATCTACCCAGTGTGTGTGTTTTTTTATTGTGTGTAGAGTAGAACATGAGGCATGCTTTCAGAAAATATGTGTAAACAATCGAGATAAACTGTAAGTAAATCTAAAAAAACACAGACGTTTTTTATATCAGTTATCAAAGCAACAAAAAATAAATTGAAGTTAATATCATATAAATTAAATATATATTTTTATTTAATTCCAGTCAGAAAGTCCACATTTTCTAATCTCCGCTAGTTTATTTAGAAGTACTAAAACTGACTGAAAATAACTAAACTGAAACTTAAACGTACGCACACACACACACACACACACACACACACACACACACACACACAATGAGAGGAAATAATAGCACAGAGGAGTGTCTGAATTCAGCAGGTCATAGATTCTGATAAGTGAGGAAATATTCCTGTTTGTTGCGGATCCGTACGCTCACACACACGTACACACACACACACACCGTCAACAATCATACATGTCATAATAACACACAGCTTCTGGAGGATCCTCTGGAACAATAGCGCTCCACAGTCTCGGCTCTTATCAGTCTGCGCTGTTATCCAGCCTGTCTCTGTTAGTCTAAACCCCCTCCAGCTCCAGCGGCCGTTATCAGCCGGCTGACGTCAGGCCCCGGGGCCCGAGACGGCCCCGATAGTGTCCCGCCGCGGACCTGTGGACCACAGACCAGGAGCCAGCGCCCAGAACCCGTCCGGAAACACACTCAGCGGTTCATTTACTTCTCACACACCGGCCAATATATGAAGACTTCAGATGCAAACGTTTCTTTTACACTCTAAAAAATGCTGGTTTGTTTCAACAAAATTTTGGGTCAAATATGGACAAACCCAGCCGTTGGGTTAAACTTTTTAATTACATTTTTAACCCAATGTTTGGGTTTGTCCATATTTGACCCATAATTGGGTTAAAACAACCCAGCATTTTTTAGAGTGTTAAATTATCATTTTTATCAAGCCTGTATTTTTAAGGTCAATACACTCTAAAAAATGCTGGGTTGTTTTAACCCAATTTTGGGTCAAATATGGACAAACCCAAACGTTGGATCAAAAATGCAATTTAAAAATGTAACCCAAATGGCTGGGTTTGTCCATATTTGACCCAAAATTGGGTTAAAACAACCCAGCATTTTTTTAGAGTGTAATTTCACTTTAATGACAAGGAGTAATGATGCTGGAAATGAAGCTTTGATCACAGGAATAAATTACACTATACTGTATATTCACATAGAAAACTGCTATTTTAAAATGTAAAAATATTTTTAAATATTTTGAATGTATTTTTGATCAAATAAATGCAGCTTTTGCTGAGCAGAAGAGACTTAACAAAACAAAATAAATCTCACTGCCCCCAATATTTTCTGAACAGATCCTTACACAAACTCTTTTGATTGAACCATTCAGGAAACTTTAGCAAATTCCTTTACTAATGACCTCTGACCCCAGAATGCATGTATGATGTCACTGCAGAGAAATGAAGGGGAGAATAAGTGAACTCTGTAACACACTCTTTATTTCCGACACACACTCCTCAGACGCGCTCTGGGCTGAACGGAGGATTGTATCCTAATAAAAATATCATCTTTTCAAATAACGCACTCTAAAAAATGCTGCGTTGTTTAAACCCAATTTTGGGTCAAATATGGACAAACCCAAAGTTGGGTTAAAAATGTAATAAAAAAATGTAACCCAACGGCTGTTATATTTAATATATATATATTATATTAAATATGCATATTTGACCCAAAATTGGGTTTAAACAACCCAGCATTTTTTAAAGTGGAAAAGCAAAGTCGTTCATAATGTGACGCATCACTGGAGATAATCCCTATAATATATATATATATATAACAGGGAGACAGCCGGTTAAGGAAAAGCTACAACATGGACACGCGGAACACACTTCACGCAAACACACGTCTCGTTCTTCAGATGTTAAAGCACCAGGACTCAAGGGGGCGATAGAGTTTCCTTCAAATGTTTTCTACGTCATTAAACTCAGAGTTTTAGGCCCCGTTTACACGTACATGCTTATTTTGAAAAATGGAGACATTTCCCTTCGTTTGTGTTCTTCATTTACACGCAAACGGAGAATTCGCCTCTGAAAACGATTCTTTCTAAAAACTCCGGCCAGAGTGGAGATCTTGGAAAACTCCGTTTGCACGTTTGCATGTAAACTGAGAAAAAGAGTTGTAGGCAGCCGACGTCACAGTATGAGACTGTGTTCTGATGTTCTGATCTGGATTCTGATTGGCTAACGTGGGCTTGAGCTTCTCGTGACACTGCCACCTACAGGTTTGGCCGGCTCTATATCATCGTTCCCAACAGGGGGGTCGCGTCATATTTTGAAAAGTTTTGAGCAGTGAGCATTAAATAAAAGTCCTTACTTTTTTCTGTTCAAAATGTATATAATGTTTATAACTCCACATCAGCGATATAAACTCATCAACTAACCGTTTAGAGACGTCCTGTTGCTTCTACATGTGTCACTTTTTCTCGAGTCTCTCCATCTTTCTGACTCCGTTTTAACATTAAAGGCAGAACAGTTTCTGTCATTTTAGTGTGTGTGTGTGAGGTAATCGCAGCTGCTAACACACACAAGCTCTTGAAGCTCCGCCCCCTGTGCTGGGAGCAGCAGCTCATTTGCATTTAAAGGGCCAGACACAAAAACTATGTTTTTGCTCACCATCAAAAAGTGACAATTTTAACATGATATATAAAAATATATGTGGGGTATTTTGAGCTGAAACTTCACACACACACTCTGGGGACATCAGAGACTTATTTAAAATCTTGTGAAAATGGCATTATACCACCGCTTTTACTTTCCCACTCGACTCTGGCCACTTACAGTCGACTGAACCTGACTGATCTCTGTATACACTGAACTTATGACAATATAAGATTCCATGACAGAGTATGTATATATATATATATATGAGAGAGAGAGAGAGAGAGAGAGAGAGAGACCTGTTTGTACAAACAGGTGTGAGTTTGTCTGGGCCGGAACACATTGGTTTATGCAGGTGCAAATTTCCCATCGTTAACCACACACACACACACACACACACACACACACACACACACACACACACACACACACACACACACACACACACACACACACACACACACACACACACACACACACACACACACACACACACACACACACACACACACATCATTCTTTATGATTTATAAGCATGTTTCATCATTGGAACCTCAATTTAGGTTCCCAATTTAAACCTCCTAAAAAACACCGAATCCCTAAGCAAACTTCCCAACTCTCTCTCTCTCTCACACACACACACACTCTCTCTCTCCTTCAGCTCCAGGTGTGTATCGCCCGATAAGGGTTTGATAAGGCAGATCTGTAACAGTATTCCTGCTGACCCATCACACACACACACACACACACACACACACATACACACACACACACACACACACACACACACACACACACACACACACACACACACACACACACACACACACACGGCCTTGAGCTTCAGTCCCAGAGAAGGGAGGAACATCTCTCCCTCTCTTCTTCAAACTCATTCCCTCTCTCCATCTCACTCTCTCCGTCAGACACACACACACTCCCTAAATTTCTCTCGCAGCTGCCGTGACCTTGGATGTAAATAATTATTGGAGAAATGAAAAAGAAACGGACGGACAGAACCGGCAGAAAGTCTCCAAATTCCCCTTTAGAGTTTTCTGGGAAACATTCAGGCCGTTAAGACTTTCCCACTCGGAAAACTGCAAACTTGTGCATGAATATACAACTGAGATGTGTGTGTGTGTGAGTGTGTGTGTGTGTGTGTGTGTCTATGTGTGTGTGTCTGTGTGAGAGAGTGAGTGCCTATGTGTGTGTGTGTGTGTGACTGAGTGAATGTCTATGTATATGTGCGTGTGAGTGAGAGAGTGTCTGTGTGAGAGTGAGTGTGTCTGTGTGTCTATGTGTGTGCGAGTGAGTGAGTGTGTGTCTGTGTGAGAGTGAGTGAGTGTGTGTGTGAGTGTGTGTCTATGTGTGTGCGAGTGAGTGAGTGTGTGTCTGTGTGAGAGTGAGTGAGTGTGTGTGTGAGTGAGTGTGTGTCTATGTATGTGCGAGTGAGTGAGTGTGTGTCTGTGTGAGAGTGTGTGTGAGTGAGTGTCTATGTATGCGAGTGAGTGAGTGAGTGTGTGTCTGTGTGAGAGTGTGTGTCTGTGTGCGAGTGAGTGAGTGTGTGTCTGTGTGTGTGTGAGTGAGTGTCTATGTATGTGAGTGAGTGAGTGTGTGTGTGTCTGTGTGAGAGAGTGAGTGTCTATGTGTGTGCGAGTGAGTGAGTGTGTGTCTGTGTGAGAGTGTGTGTGAGTGAGTGTCTATGTATGCGAGTGAGTGTGTGTCTGTGTGAGAGTGAGTGTCTATGTGTGTGTGTGAGTGAGTGAGTGAGTGAGTGTGTGTCTGTGTGAGAGTGTGTGTCTGTGTGCGAGTGAGTGAGTGTGTGTCTGTGTGTGTGTGAGTGAGTGTCTATGTATGTGAGTGAGTGAGTGTGTGTGTGTCTGTGTGAGAGAGTGAGTGTCTATGTGTGTGCGAGTGAGTGAGTGTGTGTCTGTGTGAGAGTGTGTGTGAGTGAGTGAGTGTGTGTCTGTGTGTGTGTGAGTGAGTGTCTATGTATGTGAGTGAGTGAGTGTGTGTGTGTCTGTGTGAGAGAGTGAGTGTCTATGTGTGTGCGAGTGAGTGAGTGTGTGTCTGTGTGTGTGTGAGTGAGTGTCTATGTATGTGAGTGAGTGAGTGTGTGTGTGTCTGTGTGTGTGAGTGAGTGTCTATGTGTGTGCGAGTGAGTGAGTGTGTGTCTGTGTGAGAGTGTGTGTGAGTGAGTGTCTATGTATGCGAGTGAGTGTGTGTCTGTGTGAGAGTGAGTGTCTATGTGTGTGTGTGAGTGAGTGAGTGAGAGAGTGAGTGTGTGTCTGTGTGAGAGTGTCTATGTGTGTGTGTGTGTGGACACTTAGGACAAGAGTCTTTGATGACCTGAGGGCTCAAACCAAGGTCCTGGTTTATAGAGCTGTGATTCTCCCAACTCTGCTGGAGGAATCCTGGACAGCCGACAGCGGAGCCGAGAGCACTGGAACTCTTCCATCGAACATCCTTCAGAAGAATCTCGAGGATCAACTGGGAAGACAGACGAACAGACTCCAGTATTCTGGAGGAAACGAATATGCCCAGCATCACCATAATGCAGAACCACTGGACAGGACATGTCATCCGCATGCCCAATAATGAGTGAGTGAGTGTCTATGTGTGTGTGTGTGTGTGTGAGAGAGAGTGTCTATGTGTGTGTGTGTGAGTGTCTATGCGTGTCTGTGAGAGTTTCTATGTGTGTGTGTGTGAGTGTCTATGTGTGTCTGTGAGAGTTTCTATGTGTGTGTGTGTGTGAGAGTGTCTATGTGTGTGTGTGAGTGTCTATGTAAGTGTTTATGTGAGTGAGTGAGTGTGTGTGTGTGTGTGTTTACCTGCATGTCATGTGACATTAACATCATCAGAGGACAGTGAACAAGCAAATGTATTGTCAATTATTGAAAAATTATTTTAAAATCTTTAAACTCACCTTTAAGTAAATATTTTAGTTGAAGCTCATTTACATATAGAAAGGAACCGTAGCGAATGAACAGCCGTTTAAAAATACTCCCGAGAAACTGAAACTTCAAGAGACATTATAAGAGCAGAATACACACTTGACACACACACTTCTCCTCCTCTTCCTCCGCTCTCTGTGTGAGAGGAACACGAGCTGATAAGAGTCGAGCGCTGCATTACTCTCTCTAATTACTGAGGATAGTTCATCAGACCGACCCAACACTGACAGGAGAAAACACTGCACAGACATCAGTGTGTGTGTGTGTGTGTGTGTGAGAGAGTGAGAGAGATGGTGTGTGTGTGTGTGAGTGTGTGTGTGTGAGAGAGAGAGTGAGAGAGATGGTGTGTGTGTGTGTGAGAGAGAGAGAGTGTGTGTCTATGTGAGAGTGAGTGTCTGTGTGTAAGAGAGTGTGTGAGTGTGTGAGAGTGTGTGTGTGTATGTATGTGTCTGTACGTGAGTGAGTTTGTGTGTGTGTGTCTGAGTATGTGTTCACACACACACACACAAATATAATGAGGACAGAGACTTTAAAGAGGGTCGTCAGTGTTTACATGCTGTTTAAGACCCGAGCCTGAACTCACTGTGTCCACAGAGTCTTCTCACTCACACACACACACACACACACACACACACACACACACACACACACACACACACACACACACACACACACACACACACACACACACACACACACACACACACACACACACACACACACACACACACACACACACACACACACACACACACACACACACACACACACACACACACACACACACACACACACACACACACACACACACGACGATCATTTGGCTCAGATATCTATATTTCTTTTTTAGTTTAGATTTAGTTATCATGCGGATGGTCACGTGTTTTGTGTGTGTGTGACTTGCGCCGTCACTGGACATCCATCATAGCTTATCATTCTGAGTAAACAGCACAACTGCAACACACACACACACACACACACACACACAGCTTATAAATACTTTCTTATTCAATTCAAAAGTCAATTATAAAGAGACAAAACATTTTAGGAGCTATAACACACACACTAGTAAGATACTTCTTTTATATAATGTTGATAATTATATCAATGTAAAAAAGATTTTACATACTTTCCAGCAGTTTTCATACCAATGCCCCGTAAAAGCAGAAATCAGAGGTTATTAAACAAAAGAAGGACAATGATCTTTAAAATGTAAATTATTTTTGTCATTATAAAGAAACGTAATGATTAACATCATTAATGTGTTACATCACTTAAAGTGCATGAAGTATATAAATTAGTGCTGGGCAATGAGTAATCGCATGCAAAACAAAAGTTTGTGTTTACATAATATATGTGTGTGTGTGTGTAATGTGTAGAATTATTTTTTATATAAATACAAACATATGCATATGTATATATTTACGAAATATTTGCATGTATATATTGTATATATATTTATACATACATACATATATATATATGTATGTATGCACATGGGTCAATTTTTTTTAAATTGAGATTAATACATCACCTGAAAGCTGGATTAATAATCTCTCCATTGATGTGTGGTGTGTTAGGATAGGACAATATTTGGTCGAGACACAACTATTGAAAATCTGGAATCTGAGGAGCAAAAAAATGTAAACATTGAGAAAATCTCCTTTAAAGTTGTGCATTTATGTTCACGATTGTGCTGCATTCACTCACAAAAATACATGTTTTATATATTTACGGTAGGACATTTACTAAATATCTTCATGGAACATGATCTTAATATCCTCATGATTTTTGGCATAAAAGAAAAATGGATAATTTTGACCCATACAGTGTATAGTTGCTATTGCCACAAATGCGACTCGAGACTGGGTTTGGGATCCAGGGTCACAGATATTATGTAAACACAAACTTTTATTTTGGAAGAGATTAATCGTTGCCCAGCACTTATATAAATAAAACTGAAAAAAAAAAAAAAAAAAAAAAAACCTTGCACTTGCAACAATGTGACAGTTTATGGCATACTGTATACATGCAAGTAATAGTTAAAAGCAGCAGACGGTGTACAGTAAGAGTGTGTGTGTGTGTGTGTACAGTAAGAGTGTGTGTACAGTAAGAGTGTGTGTGTGTACGGTAAGAGTGTGTGTGTACAGTAAGAGTGTGTGTATGTACGGTAAGAGTGTGTGTGTGTGTGTACAGTAAGAGTGTGTGTGTACAGTAAGAGTGTGTGTGTGTGTGTGCAGTAAGAGTGTGGGTGTGTACGGTAAGAGTGTGTGTACAGTAAGAGTGTGTGTGCAGTAAGAGTGTGTGTGCAGTAAGAGTGTGTGTGCAGTAAGAGTGTGTGTGTGTGTGTGCAGTAAGAGTGTGGGTGTGTACGGTAAGAGTGTGTGTACAGTAAGAGTGTGTGTGCAGTAAGAGTGTGTGTGCAGTAAGAGTGTGTGCGTGTACAGTAAGAGTGTGTGTACAGTAAGAGTGTGTGTGTGTGTGCGTGCAGTAAGAATGTGTGTGTGTACAGTGAGTGTGTGTGTGTGTAGTAAGAGTGTGTGTGTGAGTAGTAAGAGTGTGTGTGTGTGTGTGTAGTAAGAGTGTGTGTGTGAGTAGTAAGAGTGTGTGTGTGTACAGTAAGAGTGTGTGTGTGAGTAAGTGTGTGTGTGTGAGTAAGTGAGTGTGTGTGTGTGCAGTAAGAGTGTGTGCGTGTACAGTAAGAGTGTGTGTACAGTAAGAGTGTGTGTGCAGTAAGAGTGTGTGCGTGTACAGTAAGAGTGTGTGTACAGTAAGAGTGTGTGTGTGTGTGTGCAGTAAGAATGTGTGTGTGTACAGTGAGTGTGTGTGTGTGTAGTAAGAGTGTGTGTGTGAGTAGTAAGAGTGTGTGTGTGTGTACAGTAAGAGTGTGTGTGTGAGTAAGTGTGTGTGTGTGAGTAAGTGAGTGTGTGTGTGTACAGTAAGAGTGTGTGTGTAGTAAGTGTGAGTGTGTGTGTAGTAAGTGTGAGTGTGTGTGTAGTAAGTGTGAGTGTGTGTGTAGTAAGTGTGTGTGTGTGTGTGTACAGTAAGAGCGCGCAGTAAAGACAGGGAGCGTCTGGTTGTGTTGCTGAGTTCAGGCTCTATCGGGCTGTTTACGGTGTTATCGTGGTGTTGTGCTGACTGAAGGACACATCTGACCTCACACAGATAACACACACACACACACACAACCGTACAACTGCAGGTCTGGAACCCTTTCTCTTCATCAAACACAGCGCTGCATCTTGAGGACAAAAATCTGCTGATCGGTTTAATATCACCAAATTTGATGATGTGAAGTTCGAAAATGCCAATAAAAACGAGTTATTTTTTCCACAAAATAAGATTTTTTTTTTTTAATTGTGTATTTATCCCAGCTAACAAAAAAATATTCTAAGAAAGTGTCACTAATATTCCCATTATGTTATGAAATTCATTTTGGAATGTTCATAAAATAAAAAGGTTAAGGAAACATTCCGTTGTATCGTTCTTCAAACATTGATGGAATGTAACTTTTAAAAGTAACATTTAAAAACGGTTAACTTCTCGAAATAACAAAAACAGTCAAACGTTCGGGTTTTAGTGACAGAAAGCAGTATTCAGAAAGTATAATTTAACTTAAAAATCTTCAAAGCAGTGAATAATACTGTCAGCAAAGATACTCGAGATCCAAGTGCAAGTGAGTAAGAGTTTATTTGCAGTGATAATGAATATAAGCAAGGCAATAGAGGCAAATCCTTGAAGCACGATGATCACCGTAGACTTGCAGTAATCCACAACGAACAGAGGAATCCTCTCAAGACCTGGACAGATACAAAACAACGATCTGACAACAAACACAGCAAACGCTAGGCAGATATAGGAGTAGTAATAGTTTGCAGGTGAGCCAACCTGATTAACTAATCATCATCAAGGTTGCTAGGAAACCCACACAAGCAATCAGACGGTTGACAACACTAGACAGACACACAGAGAAGAAAACACAGACCCATGAACCGTGACAGTACCCCTTCCCTATGAGCGCCTCCTGGGGAGCTTACCTGGCGATTGTAAGCAGCGATAAGAGACTGATCCAATATGTCTCTCGCAGGAACCCAACTCCTCTCCTCCGGACCGTAACCTTCCCAGTCCACCAAATACTGAAATCCACGCCCCCTCCGCCTAGAGTCCAGAACACGTTTTACCGAATAAACAAGTTCCCCATCTACGAGTCGCGGCGGTGGAGGAACCAGGGCAGACGGATTAATGGTGGCACGAAAAATGGGATTTAATTTGGAAACATGAAAGACAGGATGAATTCTCCTGTACGCCAGAGGAAGTTTGAGGCGGACTGCCACCGGACTAATGATCTTGGTGACAGTAAACGGGCCAATGAATTTAGGGGCAAGTTTATTACAGACGGTCCGGAGAGGAATATTCTTGGATGAAAGCCGTAGACGGGAGGCTTAGACCGGTGGCGATCGCCCTGGGCCTTGGTGCGTGACCCCACCTGCAGAAGAGTCAATCTGGCCCTTCTCCAAGTGTGGCGACACCTCTGGACAAAGGCGTGGGTGGAGGGAACCGCGACTTCGGATTCCAGATTCTGAAAAATAGGTGGCTGGTAACCTAAGCTACACTTAAACGTCGACAGGCCAGTAGACGACACCGGTAATGAGTTATGTGCGTGCTGACTCCAAGAGGATGGGTTCTGAGACACCAAACACCGCAACACACGTTCAAGGTCTTGGTTGGCCCTTTTCGTCTGACCATTACTCTGAGGATGAAACCCAGAAGAAACACTAACTGTCGCCCCCAACAAACGACAAAATTTGAAGACAAACTGAGGCCCCCTGTCAAAGCCCACATCCTTCGGGAGGCCATGAATGCGACAAACGTGATCAATGACAGCAACCGCTGTCTCTCTGGCTGAGGGTATTTTGGGCAGAGGGATAAAATGAGTTGCCTTCGAGAACCGGTCCACCACGGTCAAAACCACCGTGTTACCCTGTGAGGGCGGGAGTCCCGTAACAAAATCTAGCGATATGTGGGACCAGGGTCTCGAAGGAACGGTTGAAGGAGTCCAGCAGGGGGTTGATTGGAAGACTTAGAAGTGGCACAGACTGAACAGGCCAAAACAAAAAGTCATACGTCACGGGCCATCGATTGCCACCAAAACCGTTGTTTTATGAGAAACATGGTGCGACTCATCCCCGGATGACAAACCACCTTGGAACAATGACCCCAGCGGATAACGTCGGACCGTAAGATATCAGGCACAAACAAATGACCCGGTGGGCATGCGGACGGAGGCGTTACCCCTCGTAAGGCCGTGCGGACCTTCGACTCGGTCTCCCAAGACACCATGATCTTCTGTGGCAAGATGAGCTCAGGAGACGACGGACGTTCAGATGTGTCAAATACGTGATAAGGCATCAGGTTTGATGTTTTTGGAACCCAGACGGTATGAAATGGAAAAATCAAACCGACCGAAAAATAAAGCCCACGAGCCCGTCTAGAGTTAAACCTTTTGGCAGACCTGATGTATTCGAGGTTCTTATGGTCGGTCCAGACGATAAAAGGTACCCCCGAACCCTCCAACCAATGACGCCATTCCTCCAAGGCAAGCTTGACTGCCAGCAACTCTCTATTACCAATGTCATAATTGTGTTCGCCGGGTGACAATCGATGAGAAAGATACACGCAAGGATGCATCTTGCCGTCCGCGGAAGAGCGCTGGGAAAGAACCGCACCAGCCCCCACCTCTGACGTGTCGACCTCCACCACAAACTGACGAGAGGGATCAAGGGAAACGAGAATAGAAGCAGAAACGAAGCAGCCTTTCAGTTTAGAAAACGCAGCATCAGTGATACTGGACCACCTGAACGTAGTCTTGGTGGAGGTCAAGGCAGTCAAGGGGGCGGCTAGCTGGCTGTAATTAATTGCGAATAAAACACAGATATAAATTGGCAAAGGCCAGAAACCTCTGCAGGGACTTGCGAAAATCTGGGGTTGGCCAATTTACCACAGCCTGAACCTTGTCGGGATCCATGCACACTCCCTCCGATGACACATCGTATCCCAAAAAGGGGACCGACTGTGCATGAAAAACACATTACTCCGCCTTGACATAAAGCCCATTCTCTAGCAGCCTCTGAAGCACTCGCCTGACGTGCTGAACGTGTTCCTGGAGAGAGCAAGAGGATATCAATATGTCATCCAGGTAAACATATGAACTGATTGACCATGTCTCTCAGCACGTCATTGACTAGTGCCTGGAAGACCGTTGGACAGCCCGAAAGTTATAACAAGATATTCAAAATGCCCCCTGGGGGTATTAAATGCGGTCTTCCACTCATCCCCCTCCCGGATGCAGACCAAATGATATGCGTTGCGAAGATCCAACTTAGTGAAAAAGGAAGCGCCCTGCAGACGTTCGAAAGCCGAAAACATCAGCGGCAAAGGATAAGTATTCTTTACCGTGATGTTGTTCAACCCTCGATAATAAATACAAGGACGCGGAGAACCATCCTTTTCCACAAAGAAGAAACCTGCACCGGCGGGAGAAGAGGAAGGGCGGATGAGTTTGGCTACCAGAGAATCAGAAATATATTTCTCCATGGCCTCCCTTTCCGGAGCAGAAAGCGAATATAATCTGCCTTTAGGCGGAGACGCACCGGTTAATAAATCTATGGGACAGTAATAGGGACGATGAGGAGGAAGAGAAGCAGCTCGAGACTTACTGAACACTCCCTTCAGGTCCAGGTACTCTAGGGGCACGTTTGACAGGTCTGCATTCTCTTCCTGCAACACAGAACAAGACACGCAAGAACAGGCAGACAACAAACACGAAGCATGACAGTATTCACTCCAGGCAGAAACAGTGTTCTGTTCCAGTTAACATTGGGGTTATGGCGTGAAAGCCAGGGGTGACCGAGGACAACTGGAGCCAAAGGAGAGTTAGCAAATTTCCTCTGTGTGATTCCCAGAAGTAATGAGACTCACCGGACCGGTGGAATGAATGATGGGTGGAAGAGACTGGCCATTGAGTGCACTGACAGAGATGGGCTGGGTGAGTAGAATTACAGGAACTTTCAGCTTAGAGGCGAGACTGGTGTCCAAAAGTTTGCCCTCCGCTCCAGAGTCTATAAGAGCCTGGCAATTAAAATTAGAACGAGCCCATTGCAGTCTTATCTGAAGGAGTGTGGCAGTAAGAGAGGACTTTCTTAAAGGCAACTCCGCCCGTCAGTAACCTCTTTCCTGCCGACAGGTGTTGGCTTTTAACGGACACTGTGCAGCAATGTGACCCGCTTTACCACAGTACAAGCATAATCCCTGGGTTTGGCGTCTCTCCTTCTCCTTCCGAGAGAGGCGAGTTCTGCCCACCTGCATGGGCTCAGAGTCAAACACGTGACAGACTGGATCACTGGAAGCAGCGGGGAGTGGCCTCTCTGTATGAGCAAATGGATTCTGCATGACTCGTTGATCACGACGTCGCAATCTGGCATCAACTTGGATCGCCAGATCGATCAATCCGTCCAAAGTGGAGGGCAGTTCTTGTGAATAGATTTCGTTGTGAATGCGGTCGTTCAGACCGTGCAAAAACATATCCCATTGTGCTTCCATGTTCCAGTGACATTCGGCAGCCAAAGTGCGAAACTCAATGGAATAATCTGTGACTGACCGACTTCCTTGACGCAACTCCGCCAACGCCCGTGCCGGCTCTCTGCCAGCCGCCGCCCGATCAAACACCTTCTTAAGTTCCTCTGAGAAAGACTGATATGATGAACAGCACTTGTCTTTCTGTTCCCAAACAGCTGTTCCCCAGAGAGCTGCTCGGCCGCATAGTAGCGTAATCACGAATGCCACTTTGGACTCCTCTGTG
>NC_136891.1:1762843-1777843 GCF_949152265.1 Phoxinus phoxinus | reverse complement strand
ATCGTAGCCTATTATTCAGCAAGCTATTTATGTTTATAAAATATAAATATATATTTATATTTATGTTTGAGATATCAACCACTGGTTGATGACCATAATGTTTGTATAAACTGTAGGTAATAACTGGTAAAATGTACACATAGGTCATAAAAACCATAATGATATTTACACTTAAATATTTTCTTCTCATCCATGTTAACGTGAGCGAAAGCTCCTCCCATTCGTTGTCTGATTGGCCTTTCGCAAATTCGCAAGGATTCCTGGGTAGTTAAAGTGCGTGAAGCCTGCATCTATGCGGGCTTCGCGGAAGACCGCTTCAAGGGTACAAAGGGGGCGCTGCTGAGCACACTTCAGAGCGTTAAAGTGATGAATGGGACGGCCTACGGACTCGTAGACTCAGCGAGCACGCGCAATTTAAGTCCACGAGACCGAAAGTCCACATCAAGTGCGCCATTTGGGACAGGGCTAATTGACCGTTGGCGACAGAATGTGGGCGTGTCAACAAGCGACAGGAGACAAGCGACAAAAGTTCAGAAATTTCAACTTTATGCAAATGAGAAGCGATTTTCGCGAGCGACAACCAATAGGAAAGAAGACTTTCAGTGGAGCTCACGTTACGTCACCGTCTCGAGTGCAGGCAAGACAGAGTTCGAGGGCGATTTCACTGTTTTATATGATTTGACTAACCACATTCATGGATATAATAAAATGATGCATGGAAAAGAAACTGTCGACAGTCTCAGTGAGTTTAATTCATTTATAGTTCGAGTGTTGTAAGTTTTTGATGCAAGTTTAGCACTGCTGCAGTTCACTTTACAGTTTCCCCTGCATTGTGTTGACTACTAGAGACAAGAAACTGTATTATTTGTCAAATACGAATGACGTTTTAGTCATTTATGACCGTATGAGTGAGTTTAATTTGTTGCTTGATCGATCGTTAATCTAGTAAATGATTTAATCCACTGAACACTGCTATGGGAATATAAAAACACTCTCCCAACAGCATACCGTTTCTTTTGAGCCTATAATTTCTAGTCAAATTCAAAATAATATAAAGTTAGTTATCACTTGTTATGGTATTTAGTATAGATATGGCCAGACGTCCAGTCAACCAATAACATTAGAGCGACAGCACTACCAACGCCCACAAGCGACTTCACAGTACAGAGACTAGCGACACACAGCGACAAAATCGCTGGAGGTGTGAACAGGGCTTGAGTGAGTGAGTGAGTGGAGGCGGGGCTCATTTGCATATTCATAGAACCACGCATACTAAATGAGGCAAGGGTGTCGAGTTACATTCAAGATATTTTAAGGCATGAAGAATTATTTTTCAAGGAAAAACTTTAAATATGTGATTTTGGTGATTAAAGATGAGTTTTAAGGGATAAAATTGACTACAGAGCAACTTAGTAAATTGATGTTAAATTGTATAAGTTTCATGATTCGATTGATTAGACTTGCATTTTGATTACTAAAATTTAATTTAACCATTTAAACGGAATCAAAAAAAAAAAAAAAACTGAATTTGGGAAAAATAGGGCATGAATTTTGTCATGAAATCTGGTTACAAACTAAGTTTAGAACTGACTGTGTTTTTGATCGCTTTAAACGGAGTAATATATCATAATGAACGCATCTCTCCGTCATGAGCAGGTGTTTGTGTTTAGTGAGCTTGCTTGAGATTATCTGTGATTCTAGTCAAAGCTGAGCCTTCGCTGACGCTCACGCACAACTTTTATCGAAACCGTCTCAAGGTGACGAGCAAAAACCCTCGTATCTCACGCAGAGATGCACATCCCGATCTCAGGCAACTGGGTCATGCGCTCACAGACATCAATATGAACTTCTCATCAGATCCTTCCAAGATCTGAGCAGCTTTTGTGAGAGAAATATTTTATTTTCAACATTAAATGTACAGAGAAATGCAGACTGTGGACCCTGGATCACAAAACCAGTCACGAGTCACATCTGTGGCAATAGCCAACTATACACTGTATGGGTCACAATTATCCATTTTTCTTTTATGCCAAAAATCATGAGGATATTAAGATCATGTTCATGAAGATATTTAGTAAATGTCCTACCGTAAATATATAAAACATGTATTTCTGTGAGTGAATGCAGTACAATCGTGAACATAAATGCACAACTTTAAAGGAGATTTTCTCAATGTTTACATTTTTTTGCTCCTCAGATTCCAGATTTTCAATAGTTGTGTCTCGACCAAATATTGTCCTATCCTAACACACCACACATCAATGGAGAGATTATTTAATCAGCTTTCATGTGATGTATAAATCTAAAAAATAATAAAAAATTGACCCATGTGACTGGTTTGGTGGTCCAGGGTCACATACTGTACATACTTACCCAAAAAGTGCTTAACAAATAAAACTAACAGTCATATGTTTAGCTTAGAAATAATCAGACATTGTGTTTAATTTTAAAAAAATGCAATCTGTCACTATCTACATTTATTTTTTTGCACTATATTCTGAATGTAAGGCAACTATTGACTCAATTTGGTCTGTTTTTGTGCTCCTATAAAGAATTGGTAACACTTTACAATAAGTGTTCATTAGTTAACATTAATTAATGTATATTAACTAACTTGAACTAACAATGAGCAACACTTTTATTACAGTATTTATTAATCTTTATTAATGCTTGTTAATCAAAATACAGCTGTTCATTGTTTGTTCATGTTAGTTCACAGTGCGTTAACTAATACAACCTTTGATTTTAATATAGTGTATTAGAAAATGTTTAAATTAATATTAAATAATATTTAAAAAGTATTATTTATTCTTAGTTCATGTAAACTAAGGTAGTTAATGAACCTTATTGTGAAGTAGGGCTGTTAAACGATTAATCGCAATTAATCGCATCCAAAATAAAAGTTTGTGTTTACATAATAAATGTGTGTGTACTGTGTATAGCTATTTTATATATTTAAATACACACACATACTTGTATATATTTAAGAAAAATGTGTTATTTATATATAAAATATTTATAATTTATATATAAATATCAATATTAATTATATTATTTGTGTGTATTTAAATATATAAAATAGCTATACACAGTACACACACATTTATTATGTAAACACAAACTTTTATTTTGGATGCGATTAATCGCGATTAATCGTTTAAAAGCCTTATTGTAAAGTGTTAGCAATATAATTGGATGAGAAACACATAGAGACACAAAGTTGAGATGTCAATAACCAGAACAAATTTTGAGTAATAATAATTTTCATCTGGTGACAAAAACACATCTTTGATTTTAGGCCACATTGTCGGATCTGGAGTCCATCTAACAAGACAAAATCTTTCCGGATGACAGAATGTGTTTGTTTAGCGACTGTAGGATTCGGAAGAAAAGCATAAGATGAGGAAATGGAAACACAAAGAGAGAGAGAGAACGGGTGAGTTTAAAAGGGGCCGTATATAGTGAAGGTGCAGACGGGGTTCTGGAGGACCGACGTTTCCCAGAAGCCTCTCTGGGCTGCCAACACAAACCCTGTCTGACCGGAGGAGGGACACGCCGGCGCCACAGCGATTGCAAAGACAACTAATCTCTCTCTCAGTGATAATGCTGTCAAAATAACAGCCAGGATACAGCAGAGAGGAACTATCACACCATGTGACCCTGGACCACAAAACCAGTCACATGGGTTTTAAAATTGAGATTTAGGATAGGACAATATTTGGTCGAGACACAACTATTGTAAATCTGGAATCTGAGGAGCAAAAAAATGTAAACATTGAGAAAATCTCCTTTAAAGTTGTGCATTTATGTTCACGATTGTGCTGCATTCACTCACAAAAATACATGTTTTATATATTTACGGTAGGACATTTACTAAATATCTTCATGGAACATGATCTTAATATCCTCATGATTTTTGGCATAATTTTTTTTATTTTTATGTGCATCTCATTTTTGTTATTCAAACAATCATTCCTTTCTATTTCTCGGTTTCATTTACTGTATTTTGATAGTCCACTTTAGGCATTAACTAACTATAATGAAAATTACATGTCAACTAATTCCCAGGTTAGTAGAATATTGTAACGATTTCCTCATGATGTCACGATTTGAAAAATGTCACGATACTGAACGCACAATATTCTTGCGATGCTCCAAGACATCCATCCATCCATCCATCTTCTTCCGCTTATCCGGGGCCGGGTCGCGGGGGCAGCAGTCTAAGCAGAGATGCCCAGACTTCCCTTTCCCTAGCCACTTCCTCTAGCTCTTCCGGGGGGACACCGAGGCGTTCCCAGGCCAGCCGAGAGACATAGTCTCTCCAGCGTGTCCTAGGTCTTCCCCGTGGTCTCCTCCCGGTGGGACGTGCCTGGAACACCTTCCAGGGAAGGCGTCCAGGAGGCATCCGGAACAGATGCCCGAGCCACCTCAGCTGACCCCTCTCGATGTGGAGGAGCAGCGGCTCTACTCTGAGCTCCTCCCGAGTGACCGAGCTCCTCACCCTATCTCTAAGGGATCGCCCAGCCACCCTGCGGAGAAAGCTCATTTCGGCCGCCTGTATCCGGGATCTTGTCCTTTCGGTCATGACCCAAAGCTCATGACCATAGGTGAGAGTAGGAACGTAGATTGACCGGTAAATCGAGAGCTTCGCCTTGCGGCTCAGCTCCTTCTTCACCACGACAGACCGGTACATCGACCGCATTACTGCTGAAGCTGCACCGATCCGTCTGTCAATCTCCCGTTCCATCCTTCCCTCACTCGTGAACAAGACCCCAAGATACTTGAACTCCTCCACTTGAGGCAGGAACTCTCCACCAACCTGAAGTAGGCAAGCCACCTTTTTCCGACTGAGGTTCAAAACCCCTTTATGAAGAAAAATACATCGAGGACCGTGACGTCGCCCGGTATGGCGCAGCCGGGGTCCCACCCTGGAGCCAGGCCCGGGGTTGGGGCTCGTATGCGAGCGCCTGGTGGCCGGGCCTACCCCCACGGGGTCCGGCCGGGCTCAGCCCGAAGGAGCGACGTGGGGCCGCCTTCCCGTGGGCTCACCACCTGCAGGAGGGGCCGTAAGGGGCCGGTGCTTAGAGGATCGGGCGGCAGTCGAAGGCGGGGGCCTCGACAACCCGACCCCTGGACACGGAAACTAGCTCTAGGGACGTGGAACGTCACCTCGCTGGTGGGGAAGGAGCCTGAGATCGTGCGTGAGGTTGAGAGGTTCCAACTAGAGATAGTTGGAATCACCTCTACGCACGGCTTAGGCTCTGGAACCACACTCCTTGAGAGAGGATGGACTCTTCACCACTCTGGAGTTGCCCATGGTGAGAGGCGGCGGGCTGGTGTGGGTTTGCTTATAGCCCCCCAGCTCAGCCCCCATGTGTTGGAGTTTACCCCGGTGAACGAGAGGGTCGTTTCCCTGCGCCTACGGGTTGGGGATAGGTCTCTCACTGTTGTGTGTGCCTACGGGCCAAACGGCAGTGCAGAGTACCCGGCCTTCTTGGAGTCTCTGGGAGGGGTGCTGGAAAGTGCTCCGACTGGGGACTCCGTCGTTCTACTGGGGGACTTCAACGCCCACGTGGGCAACGACAGTGTTACCTGGAGGGGCGTGATTGGGATGAACGGCCCCCCTGATCTGAACCCGAGCGGTGTTCAGTTATTGGACTTCTGTGCTAGTCACAGTTTGTCCATAACGAACACCATGTTCAAGCATAAGGGTGTCCATCAGTACACGTGGCACCAGGACACCCTAGGCCGTAGGTCGATGATCGACTTTGTGGTCGTTTCATCTGACCTGCGGCCGTATGTCTTGGACACTCGGGTAAAGAGAGGGGCGGAGCTGTCAACTGATCACCACCTGGTGGTGAGTTGGATCCGATGGCGGAGGAGGAAGCTGGACAGACTTGGCAGACCCAAGCGTACTGTAAGGGTCTGCTGGGAACGTTTGGCCGAGTCTCCTGTCAGAGAGATCTTCAACTCCCACCTCCGGCGGAGCTTCGACCGGATCCCGAGGGAGGCTGGAGATATTGAGTCCGAGTGGACCATGTTCTCCACCTCCATTGTCGAAGCGGCCGCTCGGAGCTGTGGCCGTAAGGTCTCCGGTGCCTGTCGAGGCGGCAATCCCCGAACCCGGTGGTGGACACCGGAAGTAAGGGATGCCGTCAAGCTGAAGAAGGAGTCCTATCTGGCCTGGTTGGCTTGTGGGACTCCTGAGGCAGCTGACGGGTACCGGCAGGCCAAGCGAACTGCAGCCCGGGTGGTTGTGGAGGCAAAAACTCGGGCCTGGGAGGAGTTCGGTGAGGCCATGGAAAAGGACTATCGGCTGGCCTCGAAGAGATTCTGGCAAACCGTCCGGCGACTCAGGAGAGGGAAGCAGTGCCCCACCAACGCTGTTTACAGTGGAGGTGGGCAGCTGTTGACCTCGACTGGGGATGTTGTCGGACGGTGGAAGGAATACTTCGAGGATCTCCTCAATCCTGCTGTCACGTCTTCCATGGAGGAAGCAGAGGCTGAGGTCTCAGAGGTGGACTCGTCCATCACCCAAGCTGAAGTCACCGGGGTAGTCAAAAAACTCCTCGGTGGCAAGGCACCGGGGGTGGATGAGATCCGCCCTGAGTACCTCAAGTCTCTGGATGTTGCGGGGCTGTCTTGGCTGACACGCCTCTGCAGCATCGCGTGGCAGTCGGGGACAGTGCCTCTGGGATGGCAGACCGGGGTGGTGGTCCCTCTTTTTAAGAAGGGGGACCGGAGGGTGTGTTCCAACTACAGGGGGATCACACTTCTCAGCCTCCCCGGGAAAGTCTATGCCAGGGTACTGGAGAGGAGAATACGGCCGATAGTAGAACCTCGGATTCAGGAGGAACAGTGCGGTTTTCGTCCGGGCCGTGGAACACTGGACCAGCTCTATACCCTCTACAGGGTGCTGGAGGGTTCATGGGAGTTTGCCCAACCAATCCACATGTGCTTTGTGGATTTGGAGAAGGCATTCGACTGTGTCCCTCGTGGCGGCCTGTGGAGGGTGCTCCGGGAGTATGGGGTCCGGGGTCCTTTGCTAAGGGCTGTCCGGTCCCTGTACGATCGAAGCAGGAGCTTGGTTCGCATTGCCGGCAGTAAGTCAGACTTCTTCCCGGTGCATGTTGGACTCCGGCAGGGCTGCCCTTTGTCGCCGGTTCTGTTCATAATTTTTATGGACAGAATTTCTAGGCGCAGCCAGGGGCCGGAGGGTGTCTGGTTTGGGAACAACACGATTTCGTCTCTGCTCTTTGCAGATGATGTTGTCGTGTTGGCCCCATCAGACCAGGACCTTCAGCATGCACTGGGACGGTTTGCAGCCGAGTGTGAAGCGGCTGGGATGAGAATCAGCACCTCCAAATCCGAGGCCATGGTCCTCAGTCGGAAAAAGGTGCTCCAAGACAACATATGATAAAAGGTAAACAAAAAATGCAATAGAGACACCAGAATAAAAATATTCATGATTCTGAAGCTGAAAATACAGAATTATTTTTAGACGAATATACTTGCACTCTTTCACTGAATAGATATATTTAAAATATACAATAAAATAACATCAGACATTTGGCATTATCAGGACCCACAAATATTCCCCCATTGCATTATTATACATTATATTCATCATTATATAGTAGTTTAATGTAGTAATGACACTGAAAACTCTGAAAACTTGAATTTTTTTCTCACACAGTGATTTTTATTTTGGGTGAAGTGAACTATACACAATATTGTTGCATTTTTGTATTGCTATATTTTTGTGACATGCTATTTTGTTACACACTAATTCCTTTCTATTTCTCAGTTTCATTTTGGGGTTACACTGTATTTTGATTAATTTTCCACCTTATGTGCATTTTAACTATATTGCAAAAATGTTTTGTAGTCTATTGCCCAATAATATCTTGTTTAATTTAATTTTAATATTGACAGTGGCACGTTATTTATTTGTTTTCACTTATATGTGAGTTTATGACAACAGAGTTATTTTAAATGGAAATAAATCAAGAGAGACATATAAGTTCTGCTTATATACACATCAAATTAAAGTAATAGCAAATATTAAGTCTATTAATACTCTAATGACCGGTAGTTGACAAGATATTATAGTTGCAAAGTTACTTGTAGTTCAAAATACATCTACAACAAATGAAGCGAAACACAACCCAACACAAACTTAAATCAGCAGAACTTATATTTCTGTCTTGATTTCTTCCATTTAAAGTAACTCTATTGACATACACTCACATATAAGTGAAAATACATAAAATGTGTAAAAGGAAATTAAAATAAATAAATAAAATGTCACTGTCAGTATTAAAATAAAATTCAACAAGATATTATTGGGCATTAATACTACTTTATTCTACAGATAATAGTACAATAGACTACAAAACTAATTTATTGTACTTTACACACAAAAATAAACCTCTGATTATCGATGTATGAATGAACACACCGCGACATCTACAGGAACCGAAGAGAACTACATCTTCACGGTCATATTGTATGCATAACCCATAATTTTACTAAATAAATAAAAGACAATGTTAACTACAAAATAACGATTTGTTTAGATACAAAAACCATAGTTTAACTACGGTATGGTTATACAATATGGGGTTCCGTTAAAAAGTAATGGAAACTATGAGTTTTAATACAAATAAAACTATTAAAAAAAATACTTTTAATAAATTGTAAAGTGTAATAAAGTATATTAGAATTTCACTTTTCTAATGTGGGCTAAAATCACTTGAAAAATATATCGAAAATCACCACAACTACATGACACAAAACTTTCAGAGCGATTTTTCCATCTGATTAACGATAAAAAATAGACCGCGTGTTGCAGAACGTAATTTAATTAAGAGTAAAGAACAATATAACTATATGTTTAAGTTTAAAACCATAAGAATAGCAGTGTCCAGAAACGACAGATAAACGATCAATAGAATCACTTGCAGAGCATTTTGTCCTTATCTGGACGATACAAAATATTGACCCAATCATAATTCGCAGACTTTAACTGAAGCGCGGGCTTTTTAAACAGGAAGTTATCATGTGGTGAGTTAACGGCCCACATTCCAACATTTGAACAAACTCCCACACTAACGGCCGATCCTCCACTCAAAAGGCCTATCAACGCCATAAAAACAACCAGAACGCACTCAAAACTGAATAGCAAATAACTGAATAGTGTCTAAAAAACACTGGAACACCTTAGCAACGCCTTAACAACCAGCCACAACATCTTGGATCAAGGCGGTAAGTTTTCGCTTCAGAAATGTAACATACTTTTACACTACGTTAACTATTTCTTTCAGGAAAGACATCTAGGTAATGTTAACGTATCTATCTAACACTACAACAAAATATAAATCAGCAAAAACAACGGAATGTTCTTCATACTCACAAAATAGTCATTCAAACGAGCCCGCGCATTTAGTTGTCGTCGCAGGTGTATTTTTTTTTAAAAATCGCTTTCGTGTTCTTGTTATTTGTCCCATCAGAGACTCCGTCTCAGCTGCACTGCATGACAGTCACATGACTCAGAGTAGTGTTCTGTTTATGCACAATATTTCTCTAGATATCGACACTCATGCAGGCGTCCTCTGATTGTAAGTATTATTTATTTGGCTCTTGTTATAAGTCTGTCATTTAGAAAGCGTCGTATTTTTAAAACACAAAGAGAGGAGGCAGTAAACAGCCATTAAACGCAGTAAACATTGTAAAAACGAGACGTTTCTTCTCATGTTCATATTAGATTTATTACTATGGATTATCATATTAAATCTATATGTAAAATGAATTCGATAAGACCCAACCTTTATTGAATTTGTTAATTGAAGTGAAATCGACTTTATTATTTATTTATATCTTTGATATTTATGAAGAATGCCATTAAGTTAATGAACTTATTATCACTGGAATTACCTTATTTTGGTTTATGAATAATATTATAATCGATATACAATAGTACATCCTCTTTTTCATTTGTCATTCAAGCACGTATACTTACAAGTTGTGGTTCTTGCAGGATAATTAATCAGTGTAAATTGTTCTTATTTTTTCTTCTGGGAAACATATATTAATTATAAATACGTTATTATACTATATTAAATATATTATGTAGCTTCTATAGAGCAGGCTAAATTTAAAAAGTAAGATCTGTAAACTAAATATGGAATGTCTTTTATGTGGAATCACATATTCAGGGCAGTACTAAATAAAAATGCTGTATTTATGATTAATTATTGATTAATATTTTGCAGATTCTGTGATCTGTAGCCGTAATATAAAAGTTGTGTGCTGGTGGATTCCTCTGATGTGTGTCTCATCTGCATGTTTACTGTCTGAAGGGTCACTGATTGGACGGAAGCATCATCATCATCATCATCATCATCATCATCATCATGCCTCTAACAGCCGCTGTGATTGGAGGAGTTCAGAAACTGGTGCTTTACGAGACCAGAGCTGTAAGTCACATTTCATTTATTATTATTGACGGATAAATGGATTTGCTTTGGACTTTTAAATGCAGGGAACAATATATAATGCGATTGTGAATCAGATCAGCAGCACATATGAATATGAATATATATATACCAGAAATCACTGTGTGTTTTTGAAGCCATGACGAGAAGCCATTTTAATAAAAACGTAAGCCTACTTTTGAAAAAAACATGATGAGAAAAAGTAACTTTAAAGTCCCCCTGTGGTGAGAATCCAGCTTTTAATGTAGTTTATGTGTCTATGTGGCGTTATTAATCTGCTTTAACACACACCATGTGTAAGTTCATAAGTCGACGGCATTGCTGAGTATTTTCTGCTTAAAACTGCAGTGAACCAAAGACAGTCTCAAACACACGGTTTGAAATCGCTGGTGTTTCTGACGTCACACACTACCTTGTAACCAATCAGATCAACGTGTGATCGTCACCCAGTGGATCTCTGAGTGAGTGAGTGAGTGGAGGCGGGGCTCATTTGCATATTCATAGAGCCTCGCATACTAAATGAGGCAAGGGTGTCGAGTTACACTCAAGATATTTTAATGCATGGAGACTTGTTTAAATATGTCAGTTTGGTGATCAAAGATGAGTTTTAAGGGATAGTATTGACTACAGGGGACTTTAATAATATCATGGATGCGCTCTTCACGAAACAACAACGTTGAAACACGGGAAACTGAAGCACAATCACAATCCTCTTCTAATTAAAATGTTATGTATATGGCCATTTGGCGCTGCACATCTTGCACTTAAATGTGTTTTCATGATCAAAGTGATTCCAGGGATCACTGCACACTTTAAATCCATAGTTTCACTTTATTTAGTAGTTTATAACGCTAACCAATCAGAGCTCAGGTACCGCCCAAAATGCAGCAATAACCAATCAGAAAAAGAATGTAAATTTTTAAAGTCACGACAATCATCGTTTACTTGATCGATCGTGAGTCGCACATTCCTACTACTAACTAACTCAACCAGGCCCCGCCCCTTTATTCTGCGTATTAATTATTATAATGAGGAATATTGTGACGTGTTCCCGGAAGAAACTCGAGACTACACTGGAGGCGTTTCAGGAGTTCAGAAACAGTGACTCTGATATAGAGAAGCACTGGAGCTTTTCATATTTGTGTAATATTACTCTGTGCTACTAGATGGCAGTGTTTAGCTGTCATTACACAGGCCAGATGTCAGATTGAGTGTTTGAACCGCAGTGATTCTGCTCAGAAAGAGAAGATTTTAATAAGTATTTGTATAGTTTTGTGCAATATAAGTACGTCTAATGATTATAGGAAAGACATTATTAATAGCTGATGCACAGGTGAACCTAGAAAAACGAGAATATGGTGCAAAAGTTCATTTATTTCAGTAATTCAACTTAAAAGGTGAAACTAATATATTATATAGACTCATTACATGCAAAGTGAGATATTTCAAGTCTTTATTTGTTATAATTTTGATGATTATTAATTATTAATGAATTATTATTAATTGAATGAAATCTTTGAAATCTTTGAAATCCTTGCCAAGCATAGATACTTTTAAAAAGGACTTGAAGACTTACTTATTCCATCAAGCTTATGACGTTTGAATGGGTCTGAGAACTGCGAGTGATTATATGTTTGATTTAATGGTGTCATGTGTTGATGTTTTTTAGTGTGCATTTTAGAGCTATTGTAATTTTTGTGTAACTTTTGGAGTTATTAATACTCATGGACAGCACTTTGGTCCATTTTAATGGTTTTGAAAGTGCTTTACAAATAAAAGTTGAGTTGAGTTGAATGCTGCTTATGAAAACCCCCAAATCAAAATTAGAATATTGTGAGAAGGTTTTCATAAGCTGTACGCCATAATCATCACAATTATAACAAATAAAGGCTTGAAATATCTCACTTTGCATGTAATGAGTCTATATAATATATTAGTTTCACTTTTTAAGTTGAATTACTGAAATAAATTAACTTTTGCACCATATTATAATTTTTCGAGGTTTGTAGCATGCCATGAACTGTTTTATTTAGATGAGAGTGTATAGTGTATATTTTAGATGCTGTAACTAGACACTTGTTTTCTCCTCAACATATTTTTCTATTCGTTTTTTTTGCAGTTTATTAAAGGATTAGTTCAATTTAAAAAACACTTTTGCTGATAGTTTCCTCACCCCGATGTCATCAAGATGTCCATGTCTTTCTTTCTTCAGTGGAAAAGAAATGAAGGTTTTTGATGAACACATTTCTCCATATAATGGACGTCAATGGGCCCCAAACGGGTCAAGGTCCAGATGACAGTGTCAGCGCCGCTTCAACGGGCTTTAAACGACACCAGACGATGAATACGGACGGGTCTTATCTAACGAAACCATCGGCATTTCAAACATAAATAAACAAGTTTAAGTTTTATAAGCACAAGCGCTCGCCTTGCTCTGTTCTGTGATGCGCGTTCGTGACGTCACGTAATACACAGTTACGCTGTAAAGGTCACGCTTGACGAGTCAGTGTTTACAGATGTGCGGAAGGAGGACCATACACACATATTCAAATGTCTTTGTGTCAGTTTATCGTTTAAATGCCCATCTCGTGTGCGTATCCTGGGTGTTGGAATATTAAAAACCCTAAAAGAACATTTTCGTCAGGACAGAAATTTTTACTTTCCACAGAAGCGTGACCTTTACAGCGTAACTGCGTATCACGTGACGTCACGAACGCGCATCACAGAACAGAGCAAGGCGAGCGCTTGTGCTTATAAAACTTAAACTTGTTTATTTATGTGTGAAATGCCGATGGTTTCGTTAGATAAGACCCGTATTCATCGTCTGGTGTCGTTTAAAGCCCGTTGAAGCGGCGCTGACACTGTCATCTGGACCTTGACCCGTTTGGGGCCCATTGACGTCCATTATATGGAGAAATGTGTTCATCAAAAACCTGCATTTCTTTTCCACTGAAGAAAGAAAGACATGGACATCTTGATGACATCGGGGTGAGGAAACTATCAGCAAACGTTTTTTTTTAAAGTGAATAATACTTTAAATAGTTAATAGTCAAATAATCTCTCAATTAAATCTGCCGTCAGTGTTTTAATAGTGTTTATTATGACCGAGCCATAGAAATAAAGGCTTTTTAATTTTTCCAAATAGAGTGCCTTGGATGTTCCTGATGATTTCTAAATCTGCCGTTATGTTGGATTTGATCTGACTGGCTAAATTAGATTTTACGGTCGTGTGTTGTGTAATAATAAAACGCATCATTACTGCAGACTTGCAGTCAGTCCAGACTCCAGTGTTTATCTGCTCGATTGCTTTAATATAACGCTGTATTTGACATGTCTCCTCACCAGTAAAGCACAGAACAGGACAGACTGGGCCGTTTACGAGCGCAGTTGCACATTCATAGCCTGTAATGATGTGAGAACATGTTAAGACTGTCTGTCTTTATCCCCGTCCGCTGTGTTCCTCTCACTGGGAGCGTTCCTGGAAATCTGTCCAAATAAAGAGCAAACTGTTTTTCTTTGTGTTCACTCAATAACTCTTCAACTCTCTGAATGTTTGATAATCTGCTGGATCTTCTGAGAACATGTCAAGAACATGTACGGAATATATTCCATAACGTTAACGTATTATTTTAACCCTTAAGCGGCGCCCCCTTTTTTTTAATAAACATGAAAATGCACATTTCGAACTTAAATGGTTGTAATTCAAGAATGCTTTGGAATATAGATGTAAGATTGGTCTTGGTTTAAAGAAGAAATTTGGCAGATTTTTGTGGAAGTTAAAGAAAGAAAGAAAGTGAAACAGAAAAAATGTGAGTTAATGTAAACAATTTAATTATTCATATTTTATATAAAATATATTTTTTCAAAACCTGGTGGACTCTAAAAATGCAAAAAAAATCCAAGCAAAAAATCAAAAATTTTAGGTTGATATCTCAATAAATTAGCGTTCAGTGAGATTTAGTTTGGGCGCAGTACCACACTTCTCCACTAGTGGACATTACTGCCCATATAAGGGCGCCTCCATCTCCATATGTGGTTTTTCTTTATATTTAAAACATTTTCAGACCTTTTTTTCTAAAATAATTGAACGAATGCTATCTTTTGAACTCTTGGAATGAAAACAAACTGAGGTTTCTACCATTTTTTCATGATTTTTCATGTTCATCACTATTTCAGAATAAAGGACTGAACACCTTAGGAGTATGAACATATTATTGTTGAAAATCAGCTTTCAAATGATATATAGTTTGTCAATATTAGTTTAGGTTTAGTATAGGATATTACTGTTTTAAATATGTAATGACTTTGGGCCCACCGGTGGGCAGGTGACACTCAAGGAGATCAAATTGTCATTATGGTAATGTATGTGTTATAGTTTTTTAAATAGAGGGTTTGCATTGACGTCACTTTCCCGCGGGAACACACTCTCTAAACCAGACTGAGTGTCTGTGTGACTGGATTTAATAGAGGAAAATGCGAGTTGAACTGGAACCTGCTTACGTAA
>NC_136891.1:1755343-1757843 GCF_949152265.1 Phoxinus phoxinus | reverse complement strand
CATACATTGTAGCTGGGATGGCGCTAAATGAAACAAAATGAAACAAGAATTTTTTTTAACAGAATGCAGTTGACTGAGATCTAATTTTCAACTGGTGTCTTTCAGGCTTTGTGCGGTTTCTGGAGGGTTACTATATTGTGTTGATCACGAAACGTCGTAAAATGGCTGACATCGGCGGCCACTCGATCTACAAGATTGAAGACACGAGTATGATCTACATTCCCAACGACTCGGTGAGAGTCACACACCCTGACGAGGCCCGGTGAGTCCGTTCATACTGAGGCACAGTTAATCATAAGCATTAGTCGTATTGAGAGTGACCAATAAGGTTATACGGATTTGATCACATGATGTACTGACAGTGTTCAGAAAGTATTGCTAGTGCATGCTGGTTATATTAAAGCCTACTGTATCATATTAGATACACACATTTCTAAGGCCTCTAAATATTCAACCTGACTTTTATATTTAGTATAATTGTACAAACGTTTCTGTGGTCAAATCTGCACTGATTTTATCAAGTAAACGTAGCAATAACTTATAGATTGTTAGTAATATTTCATCTGCACTGAAGCAGCTTTACTCGATTATCAGACATAATTTATCCGAAAAATCACGAGTATCAAATATGATCATCAGGCTTTTGAGGAAGGTTTATTTGTTCATCTTTCAATCATCATTGTATTGCATTATGTGTTTTAAACATAAAACTAAGCATTTAAATATATTGATATTTATATGTAATTTATGTCAGTATCTGCTGTACTGTTTAATGTAATTTGCATTACCTTAATTTTTGTCCATATAAATATCAGCATCTGCAACAAACTGCATATTTGCTCAGTTTGGGCCTCGAATAAAATTTGGGGTGTTTTGAGCCCCCCCCCTCAATATTCTCACTATTTCACACTATATGAGCCATAAAAGTATAAAATCTGATACAAATCATATAAAAATAAACTGTTAAAAAAATAAAAATAAAATGGTTACACTTTATTTTAAGGTGTTATGATATATTTAAGTACTGAGTAATATTAACTACATGTACTTACTATAGGGTTAGGGTTTGGTTGAGGGTTAGTTGCATGTAATTATGCATGATTTACTGTTATTACTATGGTATATGTAACATATGTAACAAGGACACTGTAAAATAAAGTGTTACCAAAACAAAATCATATTTCAGTCTTTATAGGTTTAAATGAGAAATAATTTGTAGTTATATATTAGCGTCATATGACCTCATTATGTCATATTCATATCCAGTTATTGTATTATTTTGCATTTTTAGTCCACTTTTGTGTCCAAATGTCTTCACTTTGATGCTGTTTGCATAGAGAACTCGCATATACTGCTGTTTTCTGTCTGCATACTACAATAGTAGTAATAGTAAGTATGCCAGTAGGTTGTTTCAGACTGTCTGTTTCGTGCGTGTGGTTTTCCTCACACACTGTGTCTGTCTCGCTGCGGTCGGTCACTCTGATCTCAGGATGCAATTCACACGTCTCTTATTTCCACCGTGTGTGTGTGTGTGTGTGTGTGTGTGTGTGTGTGTAGGGCTGGTGCTTCCAACATCAAAAAGTTAGGAGCTGCAGCCAAAATTTAGGAGCAACACAACTAAAATGTATATAATGTCTATAAAACTAATATCTCCCTAGCTCTCGTACTTAAAATGTGTATACCATGTAATAAAAAAATAACATCCCAATTAATTGCGGGTAGATGAGAGGTAAATTATTAATGTGTTGATTTTAATAAAGACACAGAACTCTCATTTCATGGTAAAACGCAATGTATGTGCGTCACTATTTTATTTTCGGTTACTAAAAACAATGTATAGGTCATTTTATTAAACACAAAGAAAAAAAAATGTGCTTAATAACTTAACATCCTTAACTAAAAATATTCGAGTGAGTGAGTGTGAGAGTGAGTGAGTGTGAGAGTGAGTGTGTGTGAGAGTGAGTGTGTGTGTGAGAGTGAGTGTGTGTGAGTGTGAGTGAGTGTGTGAGAGTGAGTGTGTGTGAGAGTGAGTGTGTGTGAGAGTGAGTGTGAGTGAGTGTGTGTGAGAGTGAGTGTGTGTGAGAGTGAGTGTGTGTGAGAGTGAGTGTGTGTGAGAGTGAGTGTGTGTGAGAGTGAGTGTGTGTGAGAGTGAGTGTGTGTGAGAGTGAGTGTGTGTGAGAGTGAGTGTGTGTGAGAGTGAGTGTGTGTGAGAGTGAGTGTGTGTGAGAGTGAGTGTGTGTGAGAGTGAGTGTGTGTGAGAGTGAGTGTGTGTGAGAGTGAGTGTGTGTGAGAGTGAGTGTGTGTGAGAGTGAGTGAGTGTGAGAGTGAGTGAGTGTGAGTGAGTGTGTGTGAGAGTGAGTGAGTGTGAGAGTGAGTGAGTGTGAGTGTGAGTGAGTGTGTGAGAGTGAGTGTGTGTGAGAGTGAGTGTGTGTGAGAGTGAGTGTGAGTGAGTGTGTGTGAGAGTGAGTGTGTGTGAGAGTGAGTGTGTGTGAGAGTGAGT
>NC_136891.1:1691511-1752643 GCF_949152265.1 Phoxinus phoxinus | reverse complement strand
TGAGTGAGTGTGTGAGTGAGTGAGTGTGGGAGTGAGTGAGTGTGTGAGTGAGTGAGTGTGTGAGTGAGTGAGTGTGGGAGTGAGTGAGTGTGGAGTGATTGAGTGTGGGAGTGAGTGAGTGTGGGAGTGAGTGAGTGAGTGTGGAAGTGAGTGAGTGAGTGTGTGATGTGAGTGAGTGTGTGAGTGAGTGTGTGAGTGTGTGAGTGAGTGAGTGTGTGAGTGAGTGAGTGTGGGAGTGAGTGAGTGTGGGAGTGAGTGAGTGAGTGTGTGAGTGTGTGTGTGTGAGAGTGAGTGTCAGTTTAAGTCTGAAGTATTAATGGCCTGCTTTTTTTAGGTTTTAACATGGTACCTTGGCAGTACAGTGGTATCTACCATGTAGATTTGATCATATTGATAATAATCATAAATGTAATATAAAAATAATTTCTTCTCGAGCAGCACATCATCATATTATAGTGATTTCTGGAGGATCATGTGACACTGAAGACTGGAGTAATGATGATAAATTCAGCTTTGATCACAGGAATAAATTACACTTTACTGTATATTCACATAGAGAACTGATGATTAACATCTGAATAATATTTTAATAATATTATTTTTAATCAAATAAATGCTGCCTTGATGACTGTGAGCAGAAGAGACTCATTGAAAAACAATAATAAAAAAAAAGCTTTTAACCAGTAGTGTATACATTTTCATAACATGAACTCATTCAGATTAAACTTGACTTTTTGTTGTGTTTTCTCTTTAATTCTGGGCAGTTGTTGTTTACATGAATGTGTTTTTCCACAGATATGTGAGAATATTCCAGAATGTGGATCTGTCCAGTAACTTCTACTTCAGGTGAGTGTTGATCACAAGCATCACGTCTCATATTACCCATAATGCCTTGGCCTGGCGTAACTTCTCAGATCATGGTGATGGACATGAGTTCCTCAGATACTCCTCTTACTTCTCCTTTTTCCTCTCGCTTCTTTTTACCAATTTGGCTTTAACATTTCCTTCATGAAAACTTCTGTTGTTGCTTCGATTTTAATAAAGCAGCAGCTAAAATAGCTTTTCCTCACGTGTTGAATGAATGTAAGGTATGATTATTTTAAACATTTCAAGCATATTTTTTTAAGTTAAAATTTTCAAATGATCTAAAAAAACAAAACGATAATAATAATAATTACGTTTCTTTTCTACCCCCAAATCATTTCAGACTTTAATGAGACCATTTGGACAGTAAAAAAAAAAATTATTATATATGTTTTCCTCTTTGTATTTATATATTTATATTTTATCATATATATGATTTTATAATATATTTGTATATTATTTTATATTTATGTTTAGCTTTAATAAAAAAAATTAGTTTGTATTTAGCATTTTTATTTAATTTGTTTTATATATTTATATTTAAATGTATTGAATTTAATAGATTTTATTATTTTTAATTTTATATATTATTATTTATTTATTATTAATTTAATTTATTTACTACAAAAAAAATGTATTCATAATAAAATTTTCAATTCTTATGTCACAAATCCGCCTTGGTTGGACCTTTTTCAAAAACAATTTTCTTGTTATAAGGAAAGGACTTGATTCCAGTTATTTTGAAAACATGTTCATCTTAAGTATTATTAATACATTTTTTTACCCTGATTTTGAATGTGGATTTATATGATTATTAATGAGGGCATTAAATGTATATAATTTCAAAGCTGCTTTACAGAAAAAGCTTGAGTCCACATTACAATTTACAGTGTTCTGTTATCAGAGATAAGTTATGTATTTCAGAAATATACATATACAAAATCACAGTTAGCTAAAAAAAGTATTAATTTAAACAATAATAATTAAAGGCAGATGAGCTCATTGAAGTAATGAATACTTGTTTGTTAGCATTGGTGTAAACATGTTAACAACTAATTACATTAATCACTGCAGATACAAGATCTCATTCATTAGCTAACAATGTAACAGATTAGCAAGTTTCATAAGTTGTAAACGTGTTTGCTTCGGAGGTTTGTTGGTCTGTGAATGAGATGACGTCTTGTGCGCGCGCGGCTGAAGCAATTACACCTGAACGCTGATGAACTCGAAGTTCATTCATCTCTAAGCAACATCCGCTGTCGCCTAGCAACGGTGCTTTCTGCATCCTCCTGCTCGGCCGTTAAGAGTGATTATTCTTAGCCCGTGACCCTTTGACCTCTGACCCTCAGACCCTACATTATGACGTGAGCCACTCGCTGCAGTGTAACGTGTCGCTGCTCCAGATGACCTTTGACCTCTGACCCTACAGTTACGACCTGAGCCACTCGCTGCAGTGTAACGTGTCGCTGCTCCAGATGACCTTTGACCTCTGACCCTACAGTTACGACCTGAGCCACTCGCTGCAGTGTAACGTGTCGCTGCTCCAGATGACCTTTGACCTCTGACCCTACAGTTACGACCTGAGCCACTCGCTGCAGTGTAACGTGTCGCTGCTCCAGATGACCTGTGACCCTTTGACCCTACAGTTACGACCTGAGCCACTCGCTGCAGTGTAACGTGTCGCTGCTCCAGATGACCTGTGACCCTTTGACCTCTGACCCTCAGTTACAGCTACGACCTGAGCCACTCGCTGCAGTGTAACGTGTCGCTGCTCCAGATGACCTGTGACCCCGGAGAGAGCGGTGGGAGACAGGACAGCTTCGACATCTTCGAGGAGGAGGGGCTTCCCACGCAAGGTGTGTTATTGCATTTTGTTTTTTAAACGCTTTGCATTCTTTTTAATATATTTTCTTTTATTTTACATATTTTATATGTAATTTTATATATTTATATGTAAAGTTTAATTGTGTGTATATATGAAATAAATAAAATACAAAATTGAATGTACATTAATATAAAACACAAAAATATATTATTATAATTTTAATTTGATTAAATTTATTCATTTTTGTATATTTATATTTTAAATATTTAATTAAATTTTATACCCTTCTGCAAAATATATTTAAAAAATATATTTTTTTTTGATTTTTAATTTAATTTAAATAATTTAATTAGATTTTAATAATTAAATTTTTTTTTTATATATATATATATTTTAAATACGTTTTATTTTTTATTTTATACTCTTTTGCAAAATACAGTTAAAATCATTTACATTTATTTTATTCTTTTGTTTTTAGAGTCTCGAAGTTCTCAAGTTTTGTTGTCTTTTTTGTTTCTTTTCTTGCTATGAGCAACAAACTCCAGTTATTTATCACCGTTTGACTGTCAAACTGTTGTGTTCAGTCTTGTGTGTGTGTGTGAGTTGGTAATTGCGTTGTGTGTTTTTCAGTCGTTCACGGCTTCAGTAACGAACCCTACGCTAAGTATGTGTGGAACGGCAGTCTGTTGGAGAAGGTCAAGGACATCGTGCATCCTGATTGGCTGTTGTACATCATCCACGGATTCTGCGGCCAATCCAGTATCCTCTTATATATTGCGTGTGTGTGTGTGTGTGTGTCTTCTATAGGGGTATATTGACTTGTGCATGAGATGAAATGTTGTTGTGGTCACCGTGACCATCTGTCTGGGGTCTATAGTGCATACGGATGTTTTCATGATCCTGGCTCATATAGATGAGCGCCTCTAACCGCAAAGTGTGTGCCCGTTTCATATTAATGCACATGCATGTGTGTTTATGAGATAACAAACATAGAAACAGCGTCCATAAACTAAAGCAGCTGTGCACAGTGTAGGCAGCTTTCTTTTTAGAAATCTAGTTATGCAGTTGCTTTCCATACATTTTACCATGCAAAAAACTTCACTATTTCCATATTATTTGATTTGTTATTTTATACCCTTCTGCAAAATACAGTTAAAACATACATATTTTATAAAATTGTATTACCTTCTGCAAAATACAGTTAAAACGTACTTATTACGTTTATTTTTTTATTTTATATTTTTTTATTATTATATGCCCTTGAGCAAAATGCAGTTAAAACATACTTACCGGTATTTATTAAAAAAATGATTATTATATTTTCCCCTTCTGAAAACGCGTAACTTTTTGCTGTCTACTTTTTAATGTAATTTAATTAAATGTAAAATTTTGTATTAAAATACCCTTCTTCAAAATATAGTTATAACTTTTATTTTACTTTATTTTATTTCCTGCTACAAAATACATATACACCCTACTTTTTAATGTAATAAAATATATATATATATATATATATTTTTATTTTTTATTTTTTTTATTGTATTATATTTTATATAATTTCTTGCTGAATGCAGCTAATAAAAATTCTGTCTACTTTTTAATGTAATTTAATTAAATGTACGGTAATATTTTCATTTATTTAATTTTTTATTTTATTTTATTTTATTCCCTGCTAAAAAATGCAACAAAAATGTTTTAATTATTTTGTTTAGTTTTATTCCCTGTTGCAAAATGCAGCAATCAACTTTTAATGTAATTGAATTAAAAAAAAAGAAAAGTTTTTTTTGTGCTATTTTTTAAATTTATTTTATTTTTATTTCCTGCTGCAAAATCCATCTAAAGCCAGCTGGGTTAGAGGGTTAATGGGCTCAACTACCCGCTGTTGTTTCACAGGTTTCTCCTGCTCCACAAACCCTCTCGATGTGACCTGTTTCCCCAGAGAGTTCAGGAGGGTCAAAACTCAACAAAAAAGCGAAAGAAACACAAAGAGAGAAATAATCCCCTGCAGAAAGTCTGGCGCTGTTGATTGCTTGTGTTGTTGTAATGGTTTCTCCCACTTCCCCATGACGAGCCGAATGAGCGGTCAACAAGTTCATGGATGTCAGAGGCATTCTGGGAGAACGATATCACAGTAGATTTAAAAGACAAATGCATTTATAGGAGCAAGACGTGAACTGTGAAAAACACTAAAAATACAAAATATTAAATAAGAAACATTATGAAACTAAAATATAGGACATTTCATTTCACTGACAAAAATAATAAATATTCTGTAATTTTTGACCGACACGCGAAGAGCACCAGAGGGTTAAAGCGGTGGTATAATGCCGTCTCTGATGTCCCCAGAGTGTGTGTGTGAAGTTTTAGCTCAAAATACCCCACAGATATTTTTATATATCATGTTAAAGTCGTCACTTTTTGACGGTGAGGAAAAAAACTGTTTTTGTGTCTATCCCTTTAAATGCAAATGAACTGCTGCTCCCGGCACAGGGGGCGGAGCTACAAGAGCTTGTGTTCTTTTACCTCACACACACACACGCATGCACTGAACATTTCAAAAACTTTTAGCCTTTTATGTTCAAACCGGAGTCAGAATGATGGAGAGACTCAAGAAGTGACACATGTAGAAGAACAGGACATTTCTGAATGGTTAGTTGATGAATTTATGTAGATTATGTGTAGTTATCATCTAGTCACTGATTAGCATATTCTGTCTTGATAATCTATAAATCGTGTGCTGGGGGCGGGGTTTATGTAAATTTTAGGGTTAGTAATGTCACTAATGGGAGGAATGTCGTGTAGTTTCTACCAGCCGTCTGTTGTAGTTCTTAAAAAGCGATTTCTGTAAAAGCAAATATCTCTCTTTGCTCTGAACTTTGAGCGCTGTAACTTTGCAGATGTTGTTTATGATCAAACACAACATTACACACTAACTACAGTTAGAAAAGTCAAATCATGTTCAACCACCGCTTTAAACGATTTTATAAACTAAGCTTTAGATATGCCATTTATGTTGATATCTGTTTTTTTGCATGCATTTTGTGTTGTTGTTCCTTAAGCTTTCGTCTCCAGAGCTGCTGATCTACGGCCGGCCGGTGTACGTCACGCTGATCGCCCGCCGCTCCAGCCGCTTCGCTGGCACACGCTTCCTCAAGCGAGGAGCAAACTGCGAGGTACACACTCCTGACAGACTGCTCTGTTTAGTGTGTGTGTGTGTGTGTGTGTGTGTTACCCGTCCAACTCGAGCTCTGGTTCTGCTGTGTGTTTATCTCTGTGTGTTCAGGTGGGATTATGTAATGTTGGTTTGCTCTAAAGCTGTCGGCCAGTAAAGCTTCACGAGGCTTTTATGCGGGTTTACTGCAGACTGTGATGCTTTATGATACTTTAAAAAGTGCAGACTGAAAACTTTCGACTACTCATCAGTAGCTATTGTATATGCTTATGCAGTATGCTTGCATTAAAATAATTTAAAATGTTTTTTAATTTAATACAGTGCTTTATCTGGCCTCTTTTTAGTGAGAGTGAGAGAGAGTGTAAAATGAGAGTGAGTGTGTGAGTGAGTGAGAGAGAGTGTGAGGTGAGTGAGAGAGAGAGTGAGACTCAGAGTGAGAGAGAGTGAGTGAGAGTGAGAGAGCGAGAGAGAGAGAGTGAGAGAGTGTGTGAGTGAGAGAGCGTGTGAGTGAGTGAGAGTGTGAGTGAGTGTGAGAGTGAGTGAGTGTGAGAGTGAGTGTGAGAGTGAGTGTAAAATGTGAGTGAGAGTGAGTGTGAGGTGAGTGAGAGAGAGAGTGAGACTCAGAGTGAGAGAGAGTGAGTGAGAGTGAGAGTGAGAGAGCGAGAGAGAGAGAGTGTGAGTGAGAGAGAGTGTGAGTGAGTGTGAGAGTGAGTGAGTGTGAGAGTGAGAGAGAGTGAGTGAGAGAGTGAGAGAGAGTGAGAGTGAGTGTAAAATGAGAGTGAGTGTGAGAGAGAGTGAGAGTGAGTGAGTGTTATCGCATGCAAATCGCGGGGGATTAGCGGCCGATGAACGCTCGCCAATCTGTTAGTATGAAAGAGCCAACAACGCATCAAAGACGCTCGCAGACGCCTCGCAGACGTGTCGCCGAGCCCAGAAAAATATCTAGCATGCTAGATATCCGGAGCTGTCGCACGACTCAACCACATGTGATGTCATGAGCTACAGCCAATCAGAGCAAGGCATGGGTTGAGGTCACCGGGAATATGCGTTTTTTTTTTTTTCAGAGCAAATCATCACGCAAACAGTTTGCAGCACTAATTTCTGTCTGACGTCCATATTCAAACAAATACTCGCGTGTTGTGTAATTGTGTTCTTCTTCGCTGGGTAGTGGCGCGCGTGCTGTATTGCGTAATTTCCGGTTCGTTTTATCGCGTGATTTTTCGTGACAAAACGTGGTTTGTAGACAAGATATAATCGTTGGGTGACAGAGTCGTTGTCAACTCGTGTAGTGCGTTACCTTCTGTTGCGGATCAATCATTGTGTCGTGTGGTGTGAACAGCTCAACAACTTGAACACTCCTGATTTCACAGAGAGCAAGTCATGTAGTGTGAACCGCACTGTTCAGCCCGACGTTTTAAAATCCTGTAGTGTGAACTTGCCTTGAGTGAGTGTGAGTGTGAGAGTGAGAGAGAGTGAGAGTGAGAGAGAGTGAGAGAGCGTGTGAGTGAGATAGAGAGTGAGAGAGAGAGTGAGAGAGAGACTTAGAGTGTGAGTGTGAGAGTGAGTGAGAGTGTGAGTGAGAGAGTGAGAGAGAGAGACTTAGAGTGTGAGTGAGTGAGAGTGAGAGTGAGTGTGAGAGTGTGAGAGTGAGAGTGAGTGAGAGTGAGTGAGAGTGAGTGAGAGTGAGTGAGAGTGAGTGAGAGTGAGTGAGAGTGAGTGAGAGTGAGTGAGAGTGTGAGTGAGAGTGTGAGTGAGAGTGTGAGTGAGAGAGTGAGAGAGAGAGACTTAGAGTGTGAGTGAGTGAGTGAGAGAGTGAGAGTGAGTGTGAGAGTGAGTGAGTGTGAGTGTGAGTGAGTGTGAGTGTGAGTGTGAGTGTGAGTGAGTGAGTGAGTGTGAGTGAGTGTGTGTGAGTGTGAGTGAGTGAGTGTGAGTGAGTGAGTGAGTGAGTGTGAGTGTGTGAGTGAGTGTGAGTGTGAGTGAGTGAGTGAGTGAGTGTGAGTGAGTGAGTGTGAGTGTGAGTGTGAGTGTGAATGTGTGTGAGTGAGTGAGTGTGAGTGAGTGTGAGTGAGTGTGAGTGTGTGAGAGAGAGAGAGAGAGAGAGAGAGTGAGTGTGAGAGAGTGTGAGAGTGAGAGAGAGATAGTGAGAGTGAGAGAGAGATAGTGAGTGTGAGAGTGAGAGAGAGATAGTGAGTGAGTGTGAGAGTGAGTGAGTGTGAGTGAGTGTGAGAGAGAGAGTGTGAGTGTGAGTGTGAGTGAGTGTGAGTGTGAGTGAGAGTGTGAGAGTGAGAGTGAGTGTGAGATAGAGAGTGAGTGTGAGAGTGAGTGTGAGTGAGAGTGAGTGAGTGTGTGAGAGTGAGTGAGAGTGAGTGAGAGTGAGTGAGAGTGAGTGAGAGTGAGTGAGAGTGAGTGAGAGTGAGAGTGAGAGTGAGTGTGAGTGAGTGTGAGATAGAGAGTGAGTGTGAGAGTGAGTGTGAGAGTGAGAGTGAGTGTGAGTGTGAGATAGAGAGTGAGTGTGAGAGTGAGTGAGTGTGAGTGTGAGAGTGAGAGTGAGTGTGAGATAGAGAGTGAGTGTGAGAGTGAGTGAGTGTGAGTGAGTGTGAGTGTGAGAGTGAGAGTGAGTGTGAGATAGAGAGTGAGTGTGAGTGTGAGTGTGAGTGAGTGTGAGTGTGAGAGTGAGAGTGAGTGTGAGATAGAGAGTGAGTGTGAGAGTGAGTGTGAGTGAGAGTGAGTGAGTGTGTGAGAGTGAGTGTGAGTGAGTGTGAGTGAGAGTGAGTGAGAGTGAGTGAGAGTGAGTGAGAGTGAGTGAGAGTGAGAGTGAGAGTGAGTGTGAGAGTGAGAGAGAGTGTGAGAGAGAGTGAGTGTGAGATAGAGAGTGAGTGTGAGAGTGAGTGTGAGTGAGTGTGTGAGAGTGAGAGTGAGTGAGATTGTGAGTGAGAGAGAGAGAGTGAGAGAGAGACTTAGAGAGTGAGTGAGTGAGTGAGTGAGAGTGAGTGTGAGTGTGAGTGAGTGTGAGTGAGTGTGAGTGAGTGTGAGTGAGTGTGTGTGAGTGAGTGTGAGTGAGTGTGAGTGAGAGTGAGAGTGAGTGAGTGTGAGAGTGAGTGAGAGTGTGAGTGAGAGAGAGAGAGTGAGAGAGAGACTTAGAGTGTGAGTGAGTGAGTGAGAGTGAGTGAGTGAGAGTGAGTGTGAGTTTGAGTGTGAGTGTGAGAGTGAGTGAGTGTGAGAGTGAGAGTGAGAGTGAGTGAGAGTGAGTGAGAGTGAGTGAGAGTGAGTGAGAGTGAGTGTGAGTCTGAGTGAGAGTGAGTGAGTGAGAGTGAGTGTGTGAGAGTGAGAGTGAGAGTGAGTGTGAGTGAGTGAGAGTGAGTGAGAGAGATAGAGTGAAAGAGAGAGAGTGAGAGAGAGAGAGAGTGAGAGAGAGAGAGTGAGAGAGAGACTTAGAGTGTGAGTGAGTGAGTGTGAGTGTGTGAGAGTGAGTGTGAGAGTGAGTGTGAGAGTGAGTGTGAGTGTGAGTGTGAGTGTGAGTGTGAGAGTGAGTGTGAGTGTGAGTGTGAGTGTGAGTGTGAGTGTGAGAGTGAGTGTGAGAGTGAGTGTGAGAGTGAGTGTGAGAGTGAGTGTGAGAGTGTGAGTGTGAGTGTGAGAGTGAGTGTGAGTGTGAGAGTGAGTGTGTGAGAGTGAGAGTGAGAGTGAGTGTGTGAGAGTGAGTGTGAGTGTGAGTGTGTGAGAGTGAATATGACAGTTGAGATTCAAATTCACGAACATTCCTTCAATGCAAGTCTATGGGATTTCCACTAAATATGCAAGAGAACAACAAATAGAAACATTCTAACTTTTTACTGGACATGCGGCAGTAGTTTGAAAACAGATTTGGCAAGTTTCTAGCCTTACTACTGTACCGGCCGTACTGTAACGGATTGCGTGTGTGTGTGTGTGTTCAGGGCGATGTGGCGAACGAGGTGGAGACGGAGCAGATTATCCACGACGCCTCCGTCATGTCCTTCACTGCGGGCAGTTTCTCCTCATGTGTTCAGGTCAGGGGTTCGGTTCCTCTACACTGGTCCCAGGACATCTCCACCATGATGCCCAAACCACCCATACGCTGTAAGACACACTTCCTGTTTATTACCTCACCACGACTTCCTGTTTATCTGCTCTTAACTACTTCCTGTTTATCTGCTCTTAACTACTTCCTGTTTATCTGCTCTTAACTACTTCCTGTTTATCTTCTCTTAACTACTTCCTGTTTATCTGCTCTTAACTACTTCCTGTTTATCTGCTCTAAACTATGTCCTGTTTATCTCCTCTAAACTACTTCCTGTTTATCTACTCTAAACTACTTCCTGTTTAGCTTGTCAGCACAAACCTTCTTTTGGTGTTAAAAAACTGCTGTCGTGATTTACTAAAGACACAGTGAAGAATCAGCGATATATATGCATTTGTAGGAACCCTTTCAGACTTAAATGTATTGAATGGGAGTATTTAAACTAGAAACTAAAACTGCCAGTAGGGGGCAGTAAATGTCTAAATGAGTAAATCATTGAATCATTCATTCATTCGATTCGTTCAAATGGCTGGTTCATTCAGGAATGAAGTAAATGGCTCTTTTGATGAATGAGTCATTGAATCAATGGTTCACCCGATTGATTCGTTCAAACGGCTGATTCATTCAGGAATGATGTAAATGGCTCTCTTTATGAATGAGTCATTGAATCATTGGTTCACCCGATTGATTGCTTCAAACGGCTGATTCATTCAGGAATGAAGTAATTGACTCTCTTTATGAATGAGTCATTGAATCATTGGTTCACCAGATTGATTTGCTCAAACGGCTGATTCATTCAGGAATTAAGTAAATGGCTCTCTTTATGAATGAGTCATTGAATCAATGGTTCACCCGATTGATTTGTTCAAACAGCTGATTCATTCAGGAATTAAGTAAATGGCTCTCTTTATGAATGAGTCATTGAATCATTGGTTCACCCGATTGATTCGTTCAAACGGCTGATTCATTCAGGAATTAAGTAAATGGCTCTTTTGATGAAAGAGTCATTGAATCAATGGTTCCCCGATTGATTCGTTCAAACGGCTGATTCATTCAGGAATTAAGTAAATGGCTCTCTTTATGAATGAGTCATTGAATCATTGGTTCACCCGATTGATTTACTCATAATGCTGATTCATTCAGAAACGAAACACCGCTGTGTTACTGTGAGACGCACAACACTTCTGGTGTCATTCTAACTGTATTCTACAGACTTCATCACACAGTGAGTTCATGTTCATCAATCAACTGTATAAATGTAAGATGAACTACAGGTCTGTTGTATTTTAAGTAATTATTTAAATGAATGCATTAAATCAACAACCATAATTGTAATATTTATTGTATATGAAAATACATTTCTGCTAGTAATCCCAGTCTTAATATTCTAACATATTTCCTACATATGCATATTTCCTTAAAGGATAATTCCGGTATTTAACACCTTGAGTCTATATTGTAGTTTGTTTTGGATGAACAAGAGTGGTGGACAACATTTTTTTGGCAATGGTTCCTCTCTCGAGTTTTTGACTATAATAGAATTGGCCATGGACCCATTTAACATTGGAGTCAATGTGCATGTCCGAAAATGTCATTAAAACAGCCAATAATGTTCGTTTACAAAACTGTGCAACTCACCGAGTGGTTAGTGGTGTTCGTTGATGATTATAAACAATATATCGTCGCAATTAGGGCTGTCAAACGATTAAAATATTTAATCGCGATTAATCGCATTAATGTCATAGTTAACTCGCGATTAATCGCACATTTTTATCTATTCTAAATGTCTCTTGATTTCTTTTTGTCCCATTATTTTTTCTCATTTTAATGCTCTTATCAACATGGAAAAGTGGATCGGCTTGCTTTGTGCAAATGTTTTTTATTGAAAACAAGATTGGCATATAGCCTACTGTTCAATTCCACATTCTCACTTGGAGCAAATAATCTCTCACACAATGTAACACTGTCCATCAATAAAAGGGAGACAGAAATACTGACGAGATGACGTTACTGATAGTGACGAGTGTGCTGAGATCGCATCAGCGGTGTGTGTGTGTGTGTGTGCTTGGCCATCAAGTGGTATTTCAGACTGGACGTGCTGTGATGATAGCTCAGTTCACAAAGACAAAACACACAGATCACTTTGGTCTTGTCAACTAACCCATTTGGCAACTTTTTAAAAGTAAACTTTCCATTCAGAATCTTATTGGCCTCCATTTCGGCGTCTCGCGCTCATCATTCATCAACTCAAAACGTAACGTTAAAGCGGATCGCACACCGGCGGCGCCATTCAGCGTTTTTATTGCTGGCCATAAACTGAGAAAGCGCGCGTCCGATGTGCGAAACGAGTTGTCCTAGACGCGGCTCGGCGCTTCTCGTCCAGTCTTTGGCGGCTCGCAAGCCCAAACAAGTGTGTGCGGCGCGCCTGTTGTTTTGTTTCTGGTCTCGCTAGATTCGGTGTGGCGTTGTAGTTTTAATAACGTTACTAGTTGCTGCAAAAGCATGTGAAAAAAACTACAAAGTTTGCTAGGCGAGGCGTTAATCTCGCGATAAAAAAATTGACGCCGTTAACATGGGTTTGCGTTAACGCCGTTAATAACGCGTTTAACGGACAGCCCTAGTCGCAATATATGATTCCAATCCGTTTATTTTGCTATAGTGGAACTATTTTTTCAGACACTTCACAACCGTGTAACTTCCGCTCAATGACAAATAAAACACGACAGAAACTGTATTTCGCAACACTTTTTGTTTCTGGAACATCAACTAACATCACTAATCACTCGGTGAGTTTAACAGTTTTGTAAACGAACATTATTGGCTGTTTTAATTACATTTTCGGACATGCCCATTGACTCCAATGTTAAATGGGTCCATGGCCAATTCTATTATAGTCAAAAACTCGAGAGAGGAACCATTGTCAAAAAAAATTTGTCCACCACTCTTGTTCATCCAAAACAAACTACAATATAGAGTCAAGGTGTTAAATACCGGAATTATCCTTTAATATTTCCTACATATGCATATTTCCTACATATGCATATTTCCTTAATATTTCCTACATATGCATATTTCCTACATAGATAGACACACCGATCTATTATAGATTTAGAAACTATTTCTATATTTCTGCCCAAAAAGACCATGACCATTACTGGTAACGTTAATAATTTACATGCATATATCATAGAATCTAATCCTGTCCCACTGAACAGTCAAATCTAATATTGTACAAATATGAACTATACGGAAACATCTAGTCAGAGCCGCAGATGTTATCACGGATTGGTTAAATTGATGTTTTAGAGTTGAGGAACCACGAATTGCCAGTTTTTTTCCAGACCAATGTAACCTCAAAACAGGTTTGCTATTTATGGTTTTCATATGTATTAGCGGATTATTTTCTGTTTAATGACGTCTGAGGATGTCTCATCTTCTCTTGCATTATTTCTTTGGCTGCGTGGACTCATCTTGTGTCTGCTGAACTCATTTCACCGCTTCTCCTCCAGAGCAAAATGACATTTCATAAGCACAGCGTCTCAGACACACACACACACACACGCTGATCCAGCTGCGCGCTCGCTGCTTATCTTAGATTGGTTACCGCCAGTGTCCTCGACTTCTCTCTGTGTGTGTGTGTGTGTGTGTTTGCTCAGGTTGGACGTTTCCGCTTTGAGCAAGAGATTCCTGTCCAACACGAATTGTTTTATGCATTAATGCTTTGAAAGCATTGCAGAGCTGCAGTTTGTTCTTGGCCGGACGTGCGAGGACCGAATTGAGTTTTCTTTCACCCCTTCATGCACTAAAATTGTTTAAAATTGCTTGAATGTTTAAACTGGCAAGACTTATAGGAGTAGTTCAGTTCAGAATTAAAATTTCCTGATCATTTACTCTCCCCGCGTCAAGATGTTCATGTCTTTCTTTCTTCAGTGGAAAAGAAATGAAGGTTTTTGAGAAACACACTCCAGATGTTCTCCATATAGTGTCTTCAATGGGGTCCAAACTGGTCCAGATGTGAGTTTCAGTGACCTTTCACACGTGACCCTGTATCCCAAACCCAGTCTGGAGCCGCACGGGTATATCTGTGGCAATAGCAACTATACATTATATGGGTCAAAATTATCCATTTTTCTTTTATGCCAAAAATCATGAGGATATTAAGATCATGTTCCATGAAGATATTTAGTAAATGTCCTACCGTAAATATATAAAACATGTATTTTTGTGAGTGAATGCAGCACAATCGTGAACATAAATGCACAACTTTAAAGGAGATTTTCTCAATGTTTACATTTTTTTGCTCCTCAGATTCCAGATTTTCAATAGTTGTGTCTCGACCAAATATTGTCCTATCCTAACACACCACACATCACTGGAGAGATTATTTATTCAGCTTTCAGATGATGTATACACCTCAATTTAAAAAAAATGACCCATGTGACTGGTTTTGTGGCCCAGGGTCACACATATTATATGACTATTATATTATATTATATATACTTTTTTTTTTTATAAAATGTCCGCTGGTTTGTCTAGATGAGACTCTTATTCCTCGGCTGGATCGTGTCGAGACTTTGAAGCTGCACTGAAACTCACATCTGGACCTTCAAACCCGTTGGAATTTTTAATTCTGAAGTGATTTAATCCTTTAAAACATCCAAGTGAAAAACGTTCCATTCGGGCCGGTGATAATAAACCCATTAACTGCCCCGAGTGTCTTTCATGCTGCCCGGTCCTTATTGTCGATCCCTGAATTTTGAAGTAAATTCTTAAGTGTCTTTTAAGACGGTCAGATCTGACTTGAACTGTTTTTCCTCACTCTTTTTTTTGGCAAATTGAACTAATCCTAATAACCCCAATCCAGACAAAAACAGCATGTTGGTCTCGTTTTTTAAAAATCTGTTTGACCGCAACCAGTTTTCTTCTGTGCATTACACGTGAAACTGGAAAAATTAGAATATGGTGCAAAAGTTAATTTTTATTTCAGTAATTCAACTTAAAAGGTGAAACTAATATATTATATAGACTCATTACATGCAAAGTGAGATATTTCAAGCCTTTATTTGTTATAATTGTGGCTTACAGCTTATGAAAACCCCAAATTCAAGTGGTCCCAAAAGGTTTTCATAAGCTGTAAGCCATAATCATCAAAATTATAACAAATAAAGGCTTGAAATATCTCACTTTGCATGTAATGAGTCTATATAATATATTAGTTTCACCTTTTAAGTTGAATTACTGAAATAAATGAACTTTTGCACCATATTCTATTTTTTTTTCAGTTTCACCTGCAAAGCAAAAATTATACCCGGATATGCTCTGTTATGATGAATTATATGTGATTTTTTTTTATTAATTTCCATATTCGTTCTCCTCTCATCTTTCTAATACGTTGCGCAATTTACCAGACTCAGTGTCCTTCTGTCAGAAGAAGATGTGTTTGTGAAGAATGTTTTCTGTAATTACTCCAGGTCAGTTTGTTATAGGCTCAAAACACCGTTCGCACAAAGAGCTTCCAAGGTAACATTGATTTTCTGGTAAACACAAACTGGAAAAAGGGTGTTACGCAAGGCTCGATTCTTGGCCCGCTTTCATTGATTGTTTGTGGTGTGAGATAATGAGTCTTGGTTTTTCTCTTTCTCCGCTAGCTTGCATCACGCTGCCATTTCCATGAGTTTAGTCTGACCTGCGTGAAGGACCTTTCACTGAATAAGCATTCGATTACGCCGACTTTGAATGTGCTTTGTGTGGCGTTAATGAAGTCGTGTAAAAGGGAGATTTGTGTATGCAAGAAAACCTCGTTCTCATAACCTACTTCTGGGAGTGTATTGTGTGTTATGCTCTAATCTGTTTGTAAGTGTGTAACTGGATTGAGTCAGACTTATGGCCCACATAGTGCTTCACCTCATATTCTTATGGTAGCCCACTTTACATAAGAACTAAATGCATAATTATGAGAGAAAACTGCAAAATTATGAGACACTAAGCCATATAATTATGAGATTAAAAAGTCAAAATTATGTCATAGTTATGTCTTTTAATATTCAGTCAAATTTAAAATGGCATTTAGAAGCTGATATGGCAATAAAATCAAATACAAACTAATAAAATCAGCTCTTTATGAGCTCAGTCCTAAATCATGCACATTAACTGAACCAACCAAAAAAACTGGGATTCCACATGGCCCTTTTTTTTTTTGGGGGGGGGGGTGATTTGAAACGTAAAATGTGAACGACTTCTGGAAGTTTCTCATTCGAGCAGATTGGAGCTGTGACTAAAAATGGATGGCTTTGCTTTAAAAATGACTCATGTCATCCTCGTGACTTCTAGACCAAACACTCTTCATGATGGTAAACCTGTTAGTTGATCACCTGAATGTAAAGCGTGTGTGTAAAGACTTTTCCCAAGATGTAAAATAAGTCTCTGATGTCCCCAGAGTGTGAGTTTGAAGTTTCAGCTCTAAATACCCCACAGATATTTTTATATCATATGTTAAAGTTGTCACTTTTTGAGGGTGAGCAAAAAAAAACAAATTTTTTTGTGTCTGTCCCTTTAAATGCAAATGAGCCGCTGCTCCCGGCAGAGAGGGCGGAGCTTCAAGAGCTTGTGTCCTTTTACCACACACACATGCACTAAAAATATCAAAAAAAATTGACTTTTATGTTCAAACAAAGTCAGAAAGATGGAGAGACTCGAGAACAGTGTTGTTTTTGGCAGCCCTTTTAGTCTTAGTCTTAGTCTTTTTGACGAAAATGCTTTTTAGTTTTAGTCACATTTTAGTCACTTATAAACTTGATCGTTTTAGTCAAGTTTTAGTCGACGAAAACGCAAAAAGGTTTTAGTCAATTTTAGTAAAAAAAAAAAAGAAGTAGTCTTTAACAAATTAATTTAGGTTAAAAAGTATTGGAAATGGGCTTAGGTTTGACAGGTTGCAGCAAGTGTTGCAATTCATAAAACAACAGTTAACCTTAAACCCTTTGCATAATAAACTAGACTTTCTGAATAATTTGATTGGTTGGGTCCTTACATGCGCTTCGTGAGGCACACACGCACACTAGCACACACACGCAAGGTCTCTCGCTCCCTTTCTCTGCTGTGCGCGCGCTACACATGCGCGCTCTTGCTCGCTCGATCTAGATTCCAGGAGATTTTAACTAATTTGCGGGCAATTCTGAAATTAGCGTACACTATGGGATTTTTTTCATTATTGATTGTACAGAGGTCAAAATTATCGCACAAATACGATAAATATCGTACGTCTGGCAACACTGGTTGTTGTTGTGTGGAATCTGGTGCGCGGCAGCCGGGTGGTGGGCCCAAAACAACGATTAGAATGCGGCATTGCTGATACTTTTTTTTAGCTCAAAACAGGCCGATTTCACGCAAAATAGGCAGAAATGACATGCATTGTGAACGTCGTTCCATCTCGTCTCGTCAACGAAAACTCGAAAACGTCTCGTTATGTTTTAGTCACCTTAGAGCCATTTTTAGCTAGTCATCGTAACATTATCGTCATTAAAAAAAGGTGCGTCAACGAAATAATTGCGTTATCGTCATCGCTGACAAAAACAACATTGCTCGAGAAGAAGTGACAACATTTCTGAATGGTTAGTTGATGAATTTATGTAGATTGTGTAGTCTTCTACAGTAGACTTCTAGTCACTGATTAGCATAAAATTAAAAAAAAAAAAAAAACTTTTTATTATTTTGTATTTTGAGCACTTCTTGCGTTATTTTTGCCTCTTCATGATGACTCGCTTGCTGTAATCCTCAGTTGTAAGTCGCTTTGGATAAAAGCGTCTGCTAAATGACTAAATTTAAATGTAAATATTCTGTCTTGATAATCTATAAATCGTGTTCCGGGGGCGGGGTTTATGCAAATTTTAGGGTTGGTGATGTCACTAACCCGGGAGGAATGTCATTTTTTTGTATTTCTTTAAAAGCAAATATCTCCCTTTGCTTTGAACTTTGAGCGTTGTAACTTTGCAGATGTTGTTTATGATCAAACAGCAACATCACACACTAACTACAGTTAGAAAAGTGAAATCATAATCACCCCTTTAAACGCTTGTGTTGTGTTGTACAGTGGACCAGGCCGACCCGTACGCTCATGTCGCTGCTCTTCACTTCGATCAGATGCTGCAGAGATTCGGGTCGCCCATCATCATCCTCAACCTCGTCAAGGTGAGTCTGTGTTTCTGATCCGATCTTTCTTGGGGAATAAACACACAGAAACACACCCGGGAACATTTCACCCCGAAACACATGGAAATTATCTTTTGCGGGATATTAATCCACCAAAATATCAATATTGGAGAACTGTAATATTGACTGTAAAACATGTATTTGAAAGAAACATACTTTAAAAGAATGTTGTTGTTTTTTTTAGATGGACAGGAAAACGTGAAAAAAACTTTTGCTGATAAAATTTTGCAGATTTTTTGCAAATTTTGTAATTTTGCGTTTTTTTTAAGGGATCAAATGATTGACCACAGGGGACTTTAATATTTTAAATGAGAACAAATGAGAAAAATTGTTGGTGATATTAAAGGAAATCCCAACTTTTCAATAACAGGAGATTTAATTATTGTCTCTTGCACCAACTTTAAAATACACTGTTTAAAAAATTAATTTTTGAAGGTGAGGAATCACCAGAATGTTAATTTTTGAGAACTGTAATATTTTCATGTATTTTGAAAGAAACAAACTTTAAAATAATGTTTTTTTTTAGATGGACACAGGAAAACTTTACAGTTCTTCTCACATTACAAGTACATTATATTTTATGAACATTTGTTGTGCAGAATTGCCAATGTTTGATTATGATCTTCCATTAAATAGTATTTAGAAGCTGATATAGCAATAAATCATAACTAAATACTTTAACAGAAAATGAAGTCTGTTTGTTTGTTTAGGACAATTCAGGTTTTTTTTGCGATGTGAGTTTCGTCTGCTCACCAAGCCTGCATTTATTTGATCAAAAATACAGTAAAAATTGTGAAATATTATTACAATTTAAAATATGAATATATTTATTCAAAGCTGAATTTAGCATCATTACTCCAGTCTTCAGTGTCACATGATCCTTCAGAAATCAGTATAATATGATGATCTGATGCTCAAGACACATTTATGATTATTATCAGTGTTGAAAATAGTCATATTTTTGTGAAAACCGTGATTATTTTTATTGTTCAGGATTCTTTGATGAATAGTAAGTTCAAAAGAACAGCGTTTATTTGAAATATGATCTTTCGTAACATTATAAAGTGTCACTTTTGGTCAATGTTTCATCCTTGCTGAATGAAAGTATTAATATCTTTTGAAATATTACTGACCCGAGCTTTTGTGCTTCACATTAACACTTTTATCTAATGCACCACTGACTACACACACACACACACACACACACACACACACACACACACACACACACACACACACACACACACAGTCTCACGTTGGCTCCAGGAACAAAGACCCGAATCTGCTCGGTCCAGTTTGATCCGCACACATGATGTCCGTGTGAAGGCCATGTGCCAGAAGCAGATCTGTGTGTGTGTGTGTGTGTGTGTTTAACACACACTTGTGCCTGACAGGTGTAAAACATGTGTGTTCAGAGTGTGTGTGTCTCCGTCCGGATAAAAGCATGTGACAAAAGATCCTTAATGACCCAAATGAGGCGAATTACATGCTAAGAATGCTGTGTAATTAACTCCACACTCGTTTAGTGGAGCATGTGGTCGCACACGTGTGTGTGTGTGTGTGTGTGCTAAATACACTGTAAATGTGTGTGTTTGTGAGTGCATTGAGCTGTGTGTGTGTGTGTGTGAGTGTTTTCCACTGGCCTCCAGTAGAGAGTGTGTGTCAGCGCTTTGTTGATGATGATGATGATGTGGGAGGCAGACGGCATTGTGGGCCGCAGGAGGAATCGGACAAACGCAGAATAATTTCTAAGATCGCTGGAGTCGTTAAACAGCACGTGCAGATGTGGCCCGCGGATTGAGTGTGTGAACCAGCGGATCACGTGTGTGTGTGTGTTTCTGTGTGTGTTTCTGTGTGTGTTTCTGTGTGTGTGTGTTTCTGTGTGTGTTTCTGTGTGTGTTTCTGTGTGTGTTTCTGTGTGTGTTTCTGTGTGTGTGTGTGTTTCTGTGTGTGTTTCTGTGTGTGTGTGTGTTTCTGGTGTGTGTGTGTGTGTTTCTGTGTGTGTTTCTGTGTGTGTTTCTGTGTGTGTGTGTTTCTGTGTGTGTTTCTGTGTGTGTTTCTGTGTGTGTTTCTGTGTGTGTTTCTGTGTGTGTGTGTGTTTCTGCGTGCGTGTGTGTGTGTGTTTCTGGTGTGTGTGTGTTTCTGCGTGTGTGTGTTTCTGCGTGTGTGTGTGTGTGTGTGTTTCTGTGCGTGTGTGTGTGTTTCTGGTGTGTGTGTTTCTGGTGTGTGTGTGTGTTTCTGGCGTGTGTGTTTCTGGCGTGTGTGTTTCTGGCGTGTGTGTTTCTGCGTGTGTGTTTCTGGTGTGTGTGTTTCTGCGTGTGTGTTTCTGGCGTGTGTTTCTGCGTGTGTGTTTCTGGTGTGTGTGTTTCTGGCGTGTGTGTTTCTGTGTGTGTTTCTGCGCCCGTGTGTGTTTCTGTGTGTGTGTGTTTCTGCGTGTGTGTGTTTCTGCGTGTGTGTGTGTGTGTGTTTCTGTGCGTGTGTGTGTGTTTCTGCGCCCATGTGTGTTTCTGTGTGTGTGTGTTTCTGTGTGTGTTTCTGTGTGTGTTTCTGTGTGTGTGTGTGTTTCTGCGTGCGTGTGTGTGTGTGTGTGTGTGTGTTTCTGCGCCCATGTGTGTTTCTGTGTGTGTGTGTTTCTGTGTGTGTTTCTGTGTGTGTTTCTCTGTGTGTGTGTGTTTCTGCGTGCGTGTGTGTGTGTGTGTGTGTTTCTGGTGTGTGTGTGTGTGTTTCTGCGTGTGTGTGTGTGTTTCTGCGTGTGTGTGTTTCTGCGTGTGTGTGTGTGTGTGTTTCTGTGCGTGTGTGTTTCTGGTGTGTGTGTTTCTGGTGTGTGTGTGTGTTTCTGGCGTGTGTGTTTCTGGCGTGTGTGTTTCTGGCGTGTGTGTTTCTGCGTGTGTGTTTCTGGTGTGTGTGTTTCTGCGTGTGTGTTTCTGGCGTGTGTTTCTGCGTGTGTGTTTCTGGTGTGTGTGTTTCTGGCGTGTGTGTTTCTGTGTGTGTTTCTGCGCCCGTGTGTGTTTCTGTGTGTGTGTGTTTCTGCGTGTGTGTGTTTCTGCGTGTGTGTGTGTGTGTGTTTCTGTGCGTGTGTGTGTGTTTCTGCGCCCATGTGTGTTTCTGTGTGTGTGTGTTTCTGTGTGTGTTTCTGTGTGTGTTTCTGTGTGTGTGTGTGTTTCTGCGTGCGTGTGTGTGTGTGTGTTTCTGCGCCCATGTGTGTTTCTGTGTGTGTGTGTTTCTGTGTGTGTTTCTGTGTGTGTTTCTGTGTGTGTTTCTGTGTGTGTGTGTGTTTCTGCGTGCGTGTGTGTGTGTGTGTGTGTGTTTCTGGTGTGTGTGTGTGTGTTTCTGCGTGTGTGTGTGTGTTTCTGCGTGTGTGTGTTTCTGCGTGTGTGTGTGTGTGTGTTTCTGTGCGTGTGTGTGTGTTTCTGGTGTGTGTGTTTCTGGTGTGTGTGTGTGTTTCTGGCGTGTGTGTTTCTGGCGTGTGTGTTTCTGGCGTGTGTGTTTCTGCGTGTGTGTTTCTGGTGTGTGTGTTTCTGCGTGTGTGTTTCTGGCGTGTGTTTCTGCGTGTGTGTTTCTGGTGTGTGTGTTTCTGGCGTGTGTGTTTCTGTGTGTGTTTCTGCGCCCGTGTGTGTTTCTGTGTGTGTGTGTTTCTGCGTGTGTGTGTTTCTGCGTGTGTGTGTGTGTGTGTTTCTGTGCGTGTGTGTGTGTTTCTGCGCCCATGTGTGTTTCTGCGTGTGTGTGTTTCTGCGTGTGTGTGTTTCTGCGTGTGTGTGTGTGTGTGTTTCTGTGCGTGTGTGTGTGTTTCTGTGCGTGTGTGTGTGTTTCTGGTGTGTGTGTGTGTGTGTGTTTCTGGTGTGTGTGTGTGTTTCTGGCGTGTGTGTTTCTGGCGTGTGTGTTTCTGGCGTGTGTGTTTCTGGCGTGTGTGTTTCTGGCATGTGTGTTTCTGGCGTGTGTGTTTCTGGCGTGTGTGTTTCTGGCATGTGTGTTTCTGGCGTGTGTTTCTGCGTGTGTGTTTCTGGTGTGTGTGTTTCTGGCGTGTGTGTTTCTGTGTGTGTTTCTGCGCCCGTGTGTGTTTCTGTGTGTGTTTCTGCGCGTGCGTGTGTTTCTGCGTGTGTGTGTGTTTCTGGTGTGTGTGTGTGTGTTTCTGGTGTGTGTGTGTGTGTGTTTCTGCATGTGTGTTTCTGCGTGTGTGTTTCTGGTGTGTGTGTTTCTGCGTGTGTGTTTCTGGCGTGTGTGTTTCTGCGTGTGTGTTTCTGGCGTGTGTGTTTCTGGCATGTGTGTTTCTGGCATGTGTGTTTCTGGCGTGTGTGTTTCTGGCGTGTGTTTCTGCGTGTGTGTTTCTGGTGTGTGTGTTTCTGGTGTGTGTGTTTCTGGCGTGTGTGTTTCTGTGTGTGTTTCTGCGCCCGTGTGTGTTTCTGTGTGTGTTTCTGCGCGTGCGTGTGTTTCTGCGTGTGTGTGTGTTTCTGGTGTGTGTGTGTGTGTGTTTCTGGTGTGTGTGTGTGTGTGTTTCTGCATGTGTGTTTCTGCGTGTGTGTTTCTGGTGTGTGTGTTTCTGCGTGTGTGTTTCTGGCGTGTGTGTTTCTGCGTGTGTGTTTCTGGCGTGTGTGTTTCTGGCATGTGTGTTTCTGGCATGTGTGTTTCTGGCGTGTGTGTTTCTGGCGTGTGTTTCTGCGTGTGTGTTTCTGGTGTGTGTGTTTCTGGCGTGTGTGTTTCTGTGTGTGTTTCTGGTGTGTGTGTTTCTGGCGTGTGTGTTTCTGTGTGTGTTTCTGGTGTGTGTGTTTCTGGCGTGTGTGTTTCTGTGTGTGTTTCTGCGCCCGTGTGTGTTTCTGTGTGTGTTTCTGCGCGTGCGTGTGTTTCTGCGTGTGTGTGTGTTTCTGGTGTGTGTGTGTGTGTGTTTCTGGTGTGTGTGTGTGTGTGTTTCTGCATGTGTGTTTCTGCGTGTGTGTTTCTGGTGTGTGTGTTTCTGGCGTGTGTGTTTCTGTGTGTGTTTCTGCGCGTGTGTGTGTGTTTCTGGTGTGTGTGTTTCTGTGTGTGTTTCTGTGTGTGTTTCTGGCGTGTGTGTGTGTTTCTGGTGTGTGTGTTTCTGTGTGTGTTTCTGTGTGTGTTTCTGGCGTGTGTGTGTGTTTCTGTGTGTGTTTCTGTGTGTGTTTCTGTGTGTGTGTTTCTGGCGTGTGTGTGTGTTTCTGGTGTGTGTGTTTCTGGTGTGTGTGTTTCTGGCGTGTGTGTTTCTGGCGTGTGTGTTTCTGGCGTGTGTGTTTCTGTGTGTGTTTCTGTGTGTGTTTCTGTGTGTGTTTCTGGTGTGTGTGTTTCTGGTGTGTGTGTTTCTGGTGTGTGTGTTTCTGGTGTGTGTGTTTCTGGCGTGTGTGTTTCTGGCGTGTGTGTTTCTGGCGTGTGTGTTTCTGGCGTGTGTGTTTCTGTGTGTGTTTCTGCGCGTGTGTGTGTGTTTGTTTCTAGTGTGTGTGTTTCTGGCGTGTGTGTGTGTTTCTGGCATGTGTGTTTCTGGCGTGTGTGTTTCTGCGTGTGTGTTTCTGTGTGTGTTTCTGCGCCCGTGTGTGTTTCTGTGTGTGTTTCTGCGCGCGCGTGTGTTTCTGCGTGTGTTTCTGCGTGTGTGTGTGTGTGTGTTTCTGGTGTGTGTGTGTTTCTGGTGTGTGTGTGTGTGTTTCTGCGTGTGTGTGTTTCTGTGTGTGTGAAGTCTTCCTCGTCTTCAGCTTGGATTAGTCACTGTTCCCTATAGAGGAGCAGAAGGACGTTGTGTTTGATCCACATCCACATCATGTGCTTCGCTGCTCATCTCGGATGCAAAACACAATCCTTGTTATTTTCTTGAGTTTCACAGTTGATGCTTTTATGACTCGTATAGATAGAAATATGCAAATGGTGCAGATGCTGATATTTATATGGACAAACATGAGATTAAATTATCATGCTTGTAATGTAAATCAGTGAGATCTTTATAGCAGAGACTTGCATGAACTTCATATCAATATCTCACAATAATATGTCTTAATAAGATGATATTTAAATGCTTAGTTTTAACACTCCACTTTTTTTGGAAAGGTCATTTTCCAGTTCCCCTAGAGTTCGTTTCCGAATCCATTCAGCCGATCTCCAAAAAAAGTGCAGTGTTCCTTTAATGTTTTGAGTAATCGTACAAACTTACACACACTGGGTCTCGTTCATGAAACACGAGCAGAACGGATGTTTGTGTAAATCGTGTGTAAAGTGGTTCTGGCGTAAATTTATTAATATTAATATTATTATTTATCATTAATAAGGCTGCATTTTAATTCACCTTAATCGGGTACATATTTACACAGCATTTTGAAAAAATATGATATATAGTAATTACATTCGGTTTTTCTTTTTACTTTTATTATGAGAGCCAGTGATAGCATCTGCAAACGGTACACTTTAATCACATAATTAATTGCTTTCAATAGGGCTGGGCTATATTTTTTCGAAGTGAACTAATTATTTTTTTGCAGTCGAGCTTGATGTCGAACCATTTTCTTTTCATTTCTGGGACCCATTTACGACTGATTGGAATTCATTAACACACACACACACATTTCACTCTCACATCTGACGTTTACGAAATATTTGTGAATCAGGAGAAGAGTTTCGGGAAGGTCTCTTTACGCGCAGATCACTCACATATTTACTCGTATATTTACGAATGTTTCATGAATGAGACCCTGTGTCTTTTAAACATGACATTTTTACGTAGAAAGACTGAAATGGTATTTTTAATACTCCAAAAATACTTTAATTAATGTGTTAAAAATAACTCTAAAAGGCATTTTATATATAAAAGCTTTAAGTAAAGTGTTACTCAAATATAAAAAAAATCTTAAATCAAGATACAAAATGACTTAAGAAAAAAAGTTGCAATTTTTTTTAAGTAGAAAGACTTGAAATAGTATTTTATACTCTTTATATTTATATTTACTTGAGTATTTGCAAATTGTCTGTTGTCAAACCCAAAGGTTTGCTTCTGTTTTGTTTGCCACAGTTTAACTGCATGTGTGTGAGCAGATTTAGTTGAGTTTGGGATGTTGGGGTCAGTGTAATAATAGTTGTTTTGGTGATTTTGATTTGGTCAGAAGCGAGAGAAGAGGAAGCACGAGAAGATCCTGAGCGAGGAGCTGTACCCCGCCATCACTAACCTGAACCAGTTCCTCCCGCCGGAGCACGGCATCGAGTACATCGCCTGGGACATGGCCCGGTACACCAAGAGGTGCGCGCGCGTGTGTGTGTGTGTGTGTGTGTGTGTGTGTGATTCAGGAACTTCTGCTCAGCAAGACTGCATTTATCTTAAATACAGTAAAAATGCTAACACTTTACAATAAGATTCATTAGTTAACATGAACTAATAATGAGTGATACTTATTCAGCATTTATTAATCTTACTGATTTATACACTGTGTAATATTTAGGATCTGTTGACAGAAATGCAATATCATATACATAACTATGTCTTCAGTGGAGTATAAAGACCTTACATAAGGAGCCGTTATGTTTTTATTAGTTTATAATGAGCATTTCTCTCTACACACACCACAGGTCCGCTTACATCCACATGTTTCTACGGTGGCCCTGAGCGGACAAACGCGTTTCCTCACGATGTTGTTCTTCATGATAAGAAGCTAAAGCTAAAGTCAGCGAATAAAACACTGACACAATGATGAACAAAAGAACAGCATTTAATTCAAATATAATTTTGTAACATTGTTTACTGACACCTTTGATCAATTTAATGTGGCCTTGCTGAATAAAATTATTCATTTCTATCAACATTTTTTTTTTCACTTTTGAGCAATAGTGTATATATGCATATATGTAAAAAATAAAATAAAAGCATCTTCCAAATGCAAATGCAGGCGCACAATTAGAAGAACAATTACTTTTAGTCTGCAGCTAAACATCTGATGGAAAAGTAGTTTCTGTAAGGATCGTATTCCTTTTGATTATGTAACAGAAGTAAAGATCTCTGTTTCTCTCTCCTGTGCAGTAAACTGTGCAACGTGTTGGACCGCCTCAGTATGATCGCTGAGAATGTGGTGAAGAGGACGGGCTTCTTCGTTAATCGACCCGACTTGTACTGCCACACGATACGTCCTGATGAAAGGTGAATGTTTGTTTAAAGCGGTGGTGTAATGCCCTTTTCACAATATTTAAAATAAGTCTCTGATGTCCCCAGAGTGTGTGTGTGTGAAGTTTCAGCTCAAAATACCCCACAGATATTTTTATATATCATGGTAATTTGTCACTTTTTGAGGGTGAGCAAAAACACAGTTTTTGTGTGTGTCCCTTTAAATGCAAATGAGCTGCTGCTCCCGGCACAGGGGGCGGAGCTACAAGAGCTTGTGACCTATTACCACACACACACACACACATGCACTGAAAATTCCAACATGAAAATCATTTTAGTCCACAAAAGCAAAGTCTGTTTCAGCAAATATCGGTAACACTAAAACCTTTATAATGTACATTATAATGCATCATATATTTTCATTAATAATTGTAAACAAAGGTAAGCTGCATTATTGCTTCTCAAGTAAATGTATCTTGATTTAAGAACATTTTGATATTTGTGCCAGAAAACAAGATAAAAATACTAGGAAGAACCTTATTTTGTTTGTTAATGAATGTCAGACTCATTTAAACTCGGATAGAAATGCCCTCAGAAAAAAAAAGCTAATTTGTAAATGTTTCCCGCAGGAGTTTATCAGAAATGTTTGTAAGTTTGAATAGTTTTCTGTTAGTGACATTAGTTTTTTCACTGCTAAAAAGCTGCAAACTCCAAGAAATCAATGATTTTTATTTCACATGAAGATAGAATCCGCTTCATGATGCTCAAAACACTCAAACATTCAATTAATCAAGCAATGAAAGAGGTGTGGCATAATGGATCATCTCAATTGTGACCCTGAACCACAAAACCAGTCACATGGGTCAATTATTTGCAATTGAGATGTATACATCATCTGAAAGCTGAATAAATAATCTCTCCATTGATGTGTGGTGTGTTAGGATAGGACAATATTTGGTCAAGACACAACTATTGAAAATCTGGAATCTGAGGAGCAAAAAAATGTAAACATTGAGAAAATCTCCTTTAAAGTTGTGCATTTATGTTCACGATTGTGCTGCATTCACTCACAAAAATACATGTTTTATATATTTACGGTAGGACATTTACTAAATATCTTCATGGAACATGATCTTAATATCCTCATGATTTTTGGCATAAAAGAAAAATGGATAATTTTCACCCGTACAATGTATAGTTGCTATTGCCACAGATATAAAACGAAACAATAAGACGCACATACACAAATTTGAAACTAAGCCGTCTGCAAACGCTAGAGATCGCATTGGTTTCTGCTTTAATGTTTCTCCCCCAGGGAAACCGAGTGCGTCCAGATGAACTCCACATGTGTGTTCAGTGCTTCAATTACACTATTTCTGTCCTCAGATAAGAGCTCAGAAAGGTTGCGACCTCCCGTCTGAGTCACGGCTGAAGTAAATGGCAGCACTTTTGTGGTTTTCCAGCACTTGTAGCTTTAGATCCTCTGATGGTCACGTGATGAAGCGCTGATGAGCGGATGCTCTGCTCCTATCGTTTGCCTTCTGTCTATCATCTTTTTACTACTGTAATTCATTTTATAACTATCATTTATCTCTTTTAATTCCTTTTTATAACTGTTTTAATTTCCCTTTTATTTTGTGCTTATTTTCTATGCAAAGCACTTTGAATTGCCATAGTGTGATTATTTTAATTCCTTTCTTTGTGAAGCATTTTGAATTGCCATCGTGTATGAAATGTGCTATATAAATAAACTTGCCTTGCCTTCTGAGATGCAGGTCTAATGGAGCCGTTTATGAGTGAGAAACACAGAAACACTCTCAGTATAAGAGTCTCTCCTCGCCGTTAATGATGGAGAACACACAATAATAACAATGGCCAGTGCGGTGACTGGGATTTACATAAACCTACAACATCCGTCACCATGATGTTTGGAAGGATTATCCTGAGAGGAAGAAATTATGTTTTAGTCGCGTAACATCGGTTAATGGAAACTCCGTCATTTCGCAATAGATTTCTGTCGGCATTAGAAAAAAAATCGCAAAAAAAGTTTGGTGCAAATCTGTAATGGAAACGCCATCTCAGTGTGAAAAAGATGCGTTTTCAAACGAAATTTTTTAGTGTGGACTAACTTTATCTGGACACTAACTTTACTCTAGATCTGCTGTAAAGCCTAAACACTCTCTGCTACTGTAATCTCCTGTTATCACTGTAAAGCTGCTTTCAAACACTCTATACTGTTAAAGCGCTGTATAAATGGCCAGTGTGGACAAGGCCTGACTCTCATTAATCTGTCTTTGTTGTTCAGGTGGGGAGATCTGGGAGGGAAAGTCACACCGAATGGCAGATTACAGGTTTGTCAGCAATATCACATCTCCAGTAGCCTTACATCAAGATGTTTAGTCTGGCAAGTCTCCATAGACGTGGTCTAATCCGAGGGGCGGGATAAACGGTTGTCTCTCAAAATCCCTCTGCACGCAATAGGGTAGCGCTACAACCAATCAGAGCAATGAAGAAGATGACGTAGTCAGAGCGGCAAAGATCCAGCAAATCTCCGAACACTTCTTCCTTTTTTAAGAATGACTTAAGTGCCGTTCTTTGCTCTTTTCTTAAAGAAAAACTTAACTCCAAGTCCTCCAGAGTCGCGGCCAAAGCCGATTGGAAAGACCGCTGTTCTCCATCCGCAGCCGCCATTCTGTGTTTTCAAGTGGCAGCCGTCGCAACTCTGTCGTCATATATTAAGCCCGCCCCCGCCTACTCTATACACGACGTGATTGGCCGGACCCAATTTAGGTTTTTGCAGCTAGAAGGTCTATGGAGAGTTGCTAGACTGCACTGGCTGCAGAATACATTTTGCTGCCGCTAGGGGGCGTCTAGATTTCTAGGCTACATCTCCAGTCCTCGGCATCAAAACTGCTCCATATCGGCTCTCAATCGGGTCCTTTCAGGAATAAAGTGCTCAGAGTGGCGTATTAAAGCACCAGTCTCACTTTGCCTGGTTTTATGTTGTTGTTTAGATGTAGATGCATTAAAAGTGGTAGTTGTCAAAGATCCAATGCTTTAAAAATAGTGTGAAAATATATAATTTGCTGACTTTAATAAAGTCCCCCTGTGGTGAGAATCCAGCTTGTAATGTAGTTTATGTGTGTATGTGGTGTTTTTAATCTGCTTTAACACACACCATGTGTAAGTTCATAAGTGGACAGCATTGCTGAGTATTTTCTGCTTAAAACTGCAGTGAACCAAAGACAGTCTCAAAAACACGGTTTGAAATCGCTGGTGTTTCTGACGTCACACACTACCTTGACCAATCAGATCAACGTGTGATCGTCAACCAGTGGATCTCTGAGTGAGTGAGTGAGTGAGTGGAGGCGGGGCTCATTTGCATATTCATAGAACCGCGTATACTAAATGAGGCAAGGGTGTCGAGTTACATTCAAGATATTTTATGTCATGAAGACATCTTTTCAAGGAAAAAAACTTTAAATATGTAATTTTGGTGATCAAAGATGAGTTTTAAGGGATCAAATTATTAACTACAGGGGGACTTTAATATCGCGAGATATGAACTTATTTAAAAACACCTTTAAATCTTTTTTTTAAGAGATATCTGCCTTTGTTTACTAGGTGTTGATAAGATGCCTTTTCTTTTTATTTTACACATTTAATTTCTGTTATTAAATACGCTTTTTATAATTGTTTATAAAACAATGTTTTTATTTTAGTTGTAGATTCATTAAAAGTGGTAGTTTGGGAACATGCAGGAATATCTACCTAACTACCCGTCTAAACTATTATAACAAGTTATTCTTTATCATTTTATAAATTCCATTGTTTGTTTGTTTTGATAGATTTATACAATTAAAATAGTATTTAATGCCTTATTCATCTTTAATGTCCATAAATGTATTTGAAAATGTTGGTACACGCTGTGGTTTATAATCACATTTGAATTAAATATATATGTAATGCGAAGTGTACGATTTCTCCAGCTTTGTCGATATTTGAATAGCAGAATGATTGTTTTCTAACAGTTCTTCTGAACACACCCCTCATTGGTCAGCCAAACAGATAGCTCCGCCCCTAACTCACGTGATTGGTTGAGCCTGTTGTCTTATAGTGAACATTAAACTGAACACCAGAAACAAAACATCACACATAACAGTTGTGTGACTGAAGTCTGTTATGATCATATTTACACTACGATTCAAAACTTTCGTTTTAAAAGAGTCTCTTCTGCTCACCAAAGCCTCATTTATTTGATCAAAAATACAGTAAAAATTGTGAAATATTATTCTAATATAAATCAGCTTTTTTCTATGTGAATATATAGTAAAGTGTAATTTATTCCTGTGATCAAATCTGAATTTTCAGCATCATTACTCCAGTCTTCAGTGTCACATGATCCTCCAGAAATCAGTATAATATGAGGATCTGATGCTCAAGACACATTATTATCAATGTTGAAAACTAATTATTGTGTGTTATTTTGACAGACCGGGGTTTTGAGGACGAACTGTGTGGACTGTCTGGATCGAACCAACACGGCCCAGTTCATGGTGGGTAAATGTGCTCTGGCGTACCAGCTCTACGCTCTCGGGATGATCGACAAACCCAAGCTTCAGTTCGACACCGACTGCGTCAGGTACCAGCGCTACACACATCTCACTCAGGGCTACACACATCTCACTCAGCGCTACACACATCTCACTCAGCGCTACACACATCTCACTCAGCGCTACACACATCTCACTCAGCGCTACACACATCTCACTCAGCGCTACACACATCTCACTCAGCGCTACACACATCTCACTCAGCGCTACACACATCTCACTCAGCGCTACACACATCTCACTCAGTGCTACACACATCTCACTCAGTGCTACACACATCTCACTCAGCGCTACACACATCTCACTCAGCGCTACACACATCTCACTCAGCGCTACACACATCTCACTCAGCGCTACACGCATCTCACTCAGCGCTACACACATCTCACTCAGCGCTACACACATCTCACTCAGCGCTACACACATCTCACTCAGCGCTACACACATCTCACTCAGGGCTACACACATCTCACTCAGTGCTACACACATCTCACTCAGTGCTACACACATCTCACTCAGCGCTACACACATCTCACTCAGCGCTACACACATCTCACTCAGCGCTACACACATCTCACTCAGCGCTACACACATCTCACTCAGGGCTACACACATCTCACTCAGGGCTACACACATCTCACTCAGGGCTACACACATCTCACTCAGGGCTACACACATCTCACTCAGGGCTACACACATCTCACTCAGCGCTACACACATCTCACTCAGCGCTACACACATCTCACTCAGCGCTACACGCATCTCACTCAGCGCTACACACATCTCACTCAGCGCTACACACATCTCACTCAGTGCTACACACATCTCACTCAGCGCTACACACATCTCACTCAGCGCTACACACATCTCACTCAGTGCTACACACATCTCACTCAGCGCTACACACATCTCACTCAGTGCTACACACATCTCACTCAGTGCTACACACATCTCACTCAGCGCTACACACATCTCACTCAGCGCTACACACATCTCACTCAGCGCTACACACATCTCACTCAGCGCTACACGCATCTCACTCAGCGCTACACACATCTCACTCAGCGCTACACACATCTCACTCAGCGCTACACACATCTCACTCAGCGCTACACACATCTCACTCAGGGCTACACACATCTCACTCAGTGCTACACACATCTCACTCAGCGCTACACACATCTCACTCAGCGCTACACACATCTCACTCAGCGCTACACACATCTCACTCAGCGCTACACACATCTCACTCAGCGCTACACACATCTCACTCAGGGCTACACACATCTCACTCAGGGCTACACACATCTCACTCAGGGCTACACACATCTCACTCAGGGCTACACACATCTCACTCAGGGCTACACACATCTCACTCAGCGCTACACACATCTCACTCAGCGCTACACACATCTCACTCAGCGCTACACGCATCTCACTCAGCGCTACACACATCTCACTCAGCGCTACACACATCTCACTCAGTGCTACACACATCTCACTCAGCGCTACACACATCTCACTCAGCGCTACACACATCTCACTCAGCGCTACACACATCTCACTCAGCGCTACACACATCTCACTCAGCGCTACACACATCTCACTCAGCGCTACACACATCTCACTCAGCGCTACACACATCTCACTCAGCGCTACACACATCTCACTCAGCGCTACACACATCTCACTCAGCGCTACACACATCTCACTCAGCGCTACACACATCTCACTCAGCGCTACACACATCTCACTCAGCGCTACACACATCTCACTCAGCGCTACACACATCTCACTCAGTGCTACACACATCTCACTCAGTGCTACACACATCTCACTCAGCGCTACACACATCTCACTCAGCGCTACACACATCTCACTCAGCGCTACACACATCTCACTCAGCGCTACACACATCTCACTCAGCGCTACACACATCTCACTCAGCGCTACACACATCTCACTCAGCGCTACACACATCTCACTCAGCGCTACACACATCTCACTCAGTGCTACACACATCTCACTCAGCGCTACACACATCTCACTCAGCGCTACACACATCTCACTCAGCGCTACACACATCTCACTCAGCGCTACACACATCTCACTCAGCGCTACACACATCTCACTCAGCGCTACACACATCTCACTCAGCGCTACACACATCTCACTCAGCGCTACACACATCTCACTCAGCGCTACACACATCTCACTCAGCGCTACACATCTCACTCAGCGCTACACACATCTCACTCAGCGCTACACACATCTCACTCAGCGCTACACACATCTCACTCAGCGCTACACACATCTCACTCAGCGCTACACACATCTCACTCAGCGCTACACACATCTCACTCAGGGCTACAAACATCTCACTCAGGGCTACACACATCTCACTCAGCGCTACACACATCTCACTCAGCGCTACACACATCTCACTCAGCGCTACACACATCTCACTCAGCGCTACACACATCTCACTCAGCGCTACACACATCTCACTCAGCGCTACACACATCTCACTCAGGGCTACAAACATCTCACTCAGGGCTACACACATCTCACTCAGCGCTACACACATCTCACTCAGCGCTACACACATCTCACTCAGCGCTACACACATCTCACTCAGCGCTACACACATCTCACTCAGCGCTACACACATCTCACTCAGCGCTACACACATCTCACTCAGCGCTACACACATCTCACTCAGCGCTACACACATCTCACTCAGCGCTACACACATCTCACTCAGCGCTACACACATCTCACTCAGGGCTACAAACATCTCACTCAGTGCTACACACATCTCACTCAGCGCTACACACATCTCACTCAGCGCTACACACATCTCACTCAGCGCTACACACATCTCACTCAGCGCTACACACATCTCACTCAGCGCTACACACATCTCACTCAGCGCTACACACATCTCACTCAGCGCTACACACATCTCACTCAGCGCTACACACATCTCACTCAGCGCTACACACATCTCACTCAGCGCTACACACATCTCACTCAGCGCTACACACATCTCACTCAGCGCTACACACATCTCATTCAGCGCTACACACATCTCACTCAGCGCTACACACATCTCACTCAGGGCTACACACATCTCACTCAGCGCTACACACATCTCACTCAGTGCTACACACATCTCACTCAGTGCTACACACATCTCACTCAGTGCTACACACATCTCACTCAGTGCTACACACATCTCACTCAGCGCTACACACATCTCACTCAGCGCTACACACATCTCACTCAGTGCTACACACATCTCACTCAGCGCTACACACATCTCACTCAGGGCTAAAATAAATCGCCGTTATTTGTTGTGTAGTGAAGTGTGTGTTCAAGCCAGATATGAGCAGATTCTGCTGTATTAATATATCATGATGACTCACGAGTATTTGCGTTTGCGTATAAGCAGATTTGTCTTACACAAACTTCCCCAGTAAAGTGAGTAAACATAAGTAACTTGACTAATTGGCTCGTGATTTGACAGCGTTTCCCGCCACAGTTGATTATTAACCGCATCTGGCGGGTGTTAACTGCAAACCCTGATCACACTACAAGCCCGTAGGCAGGGGGGGTTTGGGTGGTTCGAACGAACCCCTCCTCACTGCCTAAGGTCCAGAATTTAAGTCGTTTTTTTTTGTGTGTTTTGTTTTTCATGTGATTATTGTCATCATTGTTTTAATCAATGCTTGTGACAAATATTCTGGGTTGCTGTTTCAAATTAATATGATATACGCGCGGCACACACACACGTCCAGATAGCTTCGCACCGAGTGCACGTCAGAAACAGGACAGGGTGTGTGTTCATCTGAGCCTCTTTGGTCCGTCACTGCCCGTCAATGTCAGAATAATTGAGATGACCAATCAAATCAAAGTAGGCGGGCTTTATGTTCACAGAAGCGGCTGAGCGCGAATTTTAGCAGCAGCGCGAGGCGCACATCGACGCGTCAGTAGTTTATGCTCAAGTGCAGATAAGATGAAATAGCTAAACTAAACATTTCATATTTGACAGCTGTTTTAGGTCATACATGTTAGAAATAATCAGGCAAACTAACAAACTTTGTAAAATTTTGCCATTTTTAACTGAAAATAGGCCCATGTAACGTGATTCATGTAACATGTATGTAATAATTAGTTAAGGCTAACGTTACTGTCATTGTGAGGGGAGGGGACAAAAAAACATTAATGAAGCCGTTTTCATCATATAAGGCACAGGTGAATATGAATGTGTAGCCTGCATATTGAGAATAATATTATAATATAATTTGTAGTCTTCAGTAAATTAAGGTGACTCAAAGTGCACCAGATTAATGAATTTATCTTTAAAATGTACAAAATTTTCTTCCGGGGGTGCATGACCCTGGACCCCCCTAGAGGTAACGAGCTCCACTTACAAAAATATTGTAGCCTATTAACGCGTATTAAGGCGTTAATGATTCGTTCTGAGCTCATGGTTTGGTGCTTGATGGTGATGCTGAGTGTTTTTTGTTTTTTTAGTTACTAATTAGTACATAAAAGGTCACCAAAATGAAGTATTTGAACCTCATAATTAAATACAAAATGAGGAGAAAAAATGCAAAAAGGTCCACTTTTTGGAAAAAAAGAAACCCCCCCTTTCAATAGGCTGACTACGGACCTGCACTAGTCAGCCAGGTGTTGACATCCTCTTTATGGTGTGTGTGTGTGTGTGTGTGCAGGTTATTTGAGGAGCTGTACGAGGACCACGGAGACACACTGTCTTTACAGTACGGAGGATCTCAGCTGGTTCACCGGGTCAAGACGTACCGCAAGATCGCGCCCTGGACACAACACTCCAAAGACATCATGCAGACGCTCTCGCGATACTACAGCAACGCTTTCTCAGGTAAACCACTCAACATGTGACCCTGGACCACAAAACCAGTCACATGGGTACATTTCTTATATTGAGATGTATATATCATATGAAAGCTGAATAAATAATCTCTCCATTGATGTGTGGTGTGTTAGGATAGGACAATATTTGGTCGAGACACAACTATTGAAAATCTGGAATCTGAGGAGCAAAAAAATGTAAACATTGAGAGAATCTCCTTTAAAGTTGTGCATTTATGTTCACGATTGTGCTGCATTCACTCACAAAAATACATGTTTTATATATTTACGGTAGGACATTTACTAAATATCTTCATGGAACATGATCTTTACTTAATATCCTCATGATTTTTGACATAAAATAAAAAAGAAATGCCACTTTCTCAGGTAAACCGCTCAACACACGCAGGGTAAGACTAATACCCCGGCACATGTTACTGGCTATATGCCATATTCACATAACATGGTATTCGTACAGAGAATCAATTGTATTATTGTGGTACTTTCTACTTTTTTACTTTCTTTTTTTTAATCTCATGTCAAGAATATTTTCAGATAAAAATCATCATATGAATACTTTTTTGTAATTTTTTTAATGTATCAGGTTTTGGCGAAATGCTGGCTATGGAGTCCATTACACATTTCCCTATCAGGGACAATCATTTCATATTATCCTGATTTCTGGAGGATCATGTGACACTGAAGACTGGAGTAATGATGCTGAAAATTCAGCTTTGATCACAGGAATAAATTACACTTTATTATATATTCACATAGACAACAGTTATATTAAATTCTAATAATATTTCACAATTTTTACTGAATTTTTAATCCAAATAAACAGCCTTTGAGCAGTAAGAGACATCTTTTAAAATGTTATAATATTATATTATATTATATTATATTATATTATAATATATTGATTGATTTAATTTAATTGCTTAATTTGCATTTCTGATATTATTTTCATGATAATTCAGCACATTTAAACCCCAGATTCTCATTACAGTAATGCAAAAAATAATTTTACATTCATAGCTATATTTTCAATGATTATTCATCGTTTTTCAGCATACCCATCCATAGAAATGTGCGTATTACATAATATTATGTTAATGTGTAATTTTTTTATTATTTAATAGAGAGAGAGAGAGAGAGAGAGAGACATTATATCCTCCACCCATATTCACTCTTTCATGAATTATTCATATTTGCCTTTGTGCCGATGGGCCGCTTTGTGTGAATTATAATTATTACATTTGTTCACCGTAGAAACGGCCGCTCATGTGCTCTCTGCCTTGTGTCAGTCGCGCGCGTGGGAGACGTGCTCATGCTAATGCAGATAATGTCGTCTTTAAACCACATCGGCAAGTTTTGACGCACAATAAATCACTCTGCAGTTACACAACAGTCGTAGGGGACAAATCGGGTTTTCCATGTTTGTTTTGTCCGGGTTCATCCCGGATTTGCTGTAATGTGATTTCCTGACATGATTGCCTCATAGATGTGATGGTTATGGTTATGGTTATGGTTATGGTTATGGTGATGGCGTCTGCATAGCAACAGCCCAGGTCCAGTCTCCTTGACACAACTTTAGATGGTCAGTGTTATCGGGACGTCAGTAGGTCACGCTGTTCTGTTCCCGTAAAACTGCATCCGAACGTTCCCGGCGCCATCGCCTCCTCGCGGGAGTCGCTCTTGCGCACGCTGTGGTCTAAACTGAGTTAATTGCTATTATGTTCTCATAATAATGTTAAGGTTATGATTTTTGGATATGAGTGAAATCTAATATTACTCTGAATAGTGCTGTAATTGCTGTAATTGCTGTTTGGCTTATTGGCGAAAACGACACATTCCAATCAAGTGCTGTGATTATATCACTCCCGTGTGTTTCACTGTGTCACATAAACTGTGTGTGTGTGTGTGTGTGTGTGTGTGTGTGTGTGTGTGTGTGTATCAAGCTATAGTTAAGTAATATCACACGAATATTGTTTTTGTTCTGAATTGCACAATTGCAAATGTGATATACAGTATATACGCACACGCTCACACACACTCTCGCTCACACACACACACACTCACTCACACACACTCACTCACTCACTCACGCTTACTCACACACACACACACACACACTCACTCACGCTTACTCACACACACACACACACACACTCACTCACGCTTACTCACACACACACACACTCACTCACTCACGCTTACTCACACACACACTCACTCACTCACTCACGCTTACTCACACACACACTCACTCACTCACTCACGCTTACTCACACACACACACACACACACACTCACTCACTCACGCTTACTCACACACACACTCACTCACTCACTCACTCTCGCTTGTTCACACACACACACACACACTCACTCACGCTTACTCACACACACACTCACTCACTCACTCACGCTTACTCACACACACACACACTCACTCACTCACGCTTACTCACACACACACACACTCACTCACTCACTCACGCTTACTCACACACACACTCACTCACTCACTCACGCTTACTCACACACACACACACACACACACTCACTCACTCACGCTTACTCACACACACACTCACTCACTCACTCACTCTCGCTTGTTCACACACACACACACACACTCACTCACGCTTACTCACACACACACTCACTCACTCACTCACGCTTACTCACACACACACTCACTCACTCACGCTTACTCACACACACACACACTCACTCACTCACTCACGCTTACTCACACACACACTCACTCACTCACTCACTCACTCACGCTTACTCACACACACACACACACACTCACTCACTCACTCTCGCTCACACACAAACACACACACACACTTACTCACTCACTCGCGCTCACACACACTCACTCTCACTCGCTCACACACACACACACTCACAAACACTCTCTCACTCACACATATGCACTCACGCTTACTCACACACACACTCACTCACTCACTCTCGCTTGTTCACACACACACACACACACACACACACTTGCTCACACACACACACACTCACTCACTCTCGCTCACACACACAGCATCGCAGACGCGGGCCGGTTGTCGTCCGCTATGACACACACACACACACACACACACACACTAAACGAGATGAAACGATCAAATCTTGCGTCCCGACGCCCGTTGTCGTTTACGAATCCCCACGACACCCTACGTCACACACATCGTGCCAAAATCGGGCTAAAGTCGTGTAATCAGAACCAGGCACAACAGCGCAGCGCTTCTGGGTTCTACGTCAGAACGGAGGCTCACTATTGGCCAGCATCACACACATGACCAGCGTCGGCCAATAGTGAGCCTCCGTTAGCTTAACTTACTGACAGAACTTTCTTTTTTGGGTGAACTAACCCTTTAAAATGATACTTTTGGGGCTTTTTTGAGCAGACTAGTGTGCTACAGTCTTCACCTGTCAGGTTTGATGTGTGCTTGACGAGTCCAGAGAGACCTGATCATGTTCCAGACACGAACACAGAAAGCGGGAATGAGGAGTGAATCATCCCTCATGTGACGAGTCTTGTTGTCATCATAACCCGGACTCCTTCTCCTGCTCATTCACACACACAATACATGTTTCTGAGATGCGTGAATATAGAGGACACCGCCACATCCTCGGATTTCTCTGAATAATACCAATAATATACCCACAAATTAATATTTATACACTGGCCCATATGATATTTCAGCATTTTAACAGCTATTTGATGTGCATGTCTTCATCTGGATGATGAATGGATCATTTGCAATTCTTCTCGAAGACTTTTTCTGTCAGATTAATAGACGTTTAGAAAATGTCTTTATGATTTTGAATGCGTGTAAAACTGCTTTTTAACATTTTTTTTTTTTTTTTTTAGCTTATTCCAGTGTTATTTTGTATCATTGGGATGCTAGTATAGCTTTTATTAATATTTTGAAGTATTTTCTATTTGATATTTTCATTCTAGTCAAAGTTTTAGTAATTTAGTTCAGTTTTTTTTTGTTTATAGCTTTTATTTTATTTTTTATTATTATAATATTTTATATTATTTTGTTTAGGTTTTTTATATAATGTTATAAAACAAAATGCTATTTTGTTAACATTCATTTTAAAAAAAAGATTTGTGTATATATATATATATATATATATATATATAGTCTTTAGATGATAAAACTTTGACCTTTTTATATTATGAGTGATTCATAACTATACTGTATACACATTTAAAATAATGAATACATAAATCTCAATTATATTAACCATATATGTATAGCTTTTATTCATATTTTAATTTTAGTCAAAGTTTTAGTAATTTAGTTCTGTTTATTTTTGTTTATAGTTTTTTTTGTGTTATTTTAATTATAATATTTTATATTATTTTTGTTTAGGTTTATTATATAATGTTATACTATTTTGTTAACATTCATTTAAAAAAAAGATTTGTATATATATATACATTATATTTAATATATATATTAAGTCTTTAGATGATAAAACTTTGACCTTTTTATATTCTGATTCATAACTATACTGTAAACACATTTAAAATAATAAATAAATAAATCTCAATTATATTACACACACACACGTGTATATATATATATATATACACACAAGTTTCAAGTAAATATATCAGTTCTAAGAGGTTCAGCTTACAAAATAGTTGTGTGACGTGAATTTTGATCTTGAGATCAAATTGAGTTTATTTTTCTCAACCCATCGACAGTTCCTGCGTCACTTCTGCATGTCCACCAGATGCATCTTGAAGAACATTATTTGTGCAGTGTATCAGTGTATGAAGGAAAGGGCTTTGGGTCTTGATTTAATGCGCTGATTACGGCGGTCACTTTTCCAGCCGTTCGTCAGACTCGTGTGTGTCTGCTATTCCCTTCTTTTTGTTCTCTCTGCTGTATTTATAGCATCCTCTCATTCACGGGCTCGATTTAACAGCAATACATTCTCCTGAAGTGAATCATCGTCACAGACACGTTCTCTACCCGACACTCCATGTTATATTTAAATGTCATTTAACAGGTGAATCTCAAGCACGTGTTGTTTTTCACCCCAAAGTCTAAGCAGACAAATTACATTGCATTACAAAACGAAGCCTATTTTAGCACTCATGTATGTATAATCATAATGGAAAGTGATGTTATGTTAATGAAGATGTCAAATCTTTGGCATTGTGACATTTTTATGATGATTAAACATGCTATGTGTAAAAAACTCTCGCTGTGATGTTCGTGATTTCCAGTCGCTCAGTTTTTGTTTTAGTGTTTTATTTTGTATTGGCATCACAAAAACAGTTCATGTTGCTTTAGCATTATGAAGTAGTGCTCAGCTGCACTACTTCCTGAACTTCAGCCAGCACCTTTGTTTCCCGTCTGCCATTATTGGACAAACGGATTAATTCAGGTGTGCCTGACCAACAACAATAATTAGACACACCTGGATTAATCAGTTTGTCGAATAATGGCAGACGGGAAACAAAGGTGCTGGCTAAAGTTCAGGAAGTAGAGTCCACTTTACAATTCACAGTCTAAGTTATGTATTTCAGAAATGTACATATTCAAAATCACATTTAGCGAAAAATGTATTAAAAATTTAATAATTTAATGCAGATACAATGAGTTCATTGAAGTAACGAATACTTGTTTATTAACAAATGATTATGACATTTAGAAAATATAGCATTGGTCCATGAAAGATTACCACGACAAACTATTTTTTTCTGTGTATTAACTTGCATGGATTAATTGTTCACCACAAGACTAGTAATATTTCGCTAACAAAGTAAATATTTTAAAATAAAATGAAAAGTATCTCAGATGCAGACAGACCGGACGCTATATACCTGTGAATGCTTGAGCTAATAAAATGTAAACATTGAATGCAATGCAAGTTGCTTTGGATAAAAGCATCTGCCAAATGCATGAATGTAAAATGAGCTTAAACTAAAATTTGGTCAGACATGAGAAGTGTTATGTATTATGTGTGTGTGTGTGTGTGTGTCTCTCAGATGCAGACAGACAGGACGCTATAAACCTGTTCCTGCAGGTCTTCCAGCCGTGTGAATCAAAGCCTCATCTCTGGGAACTGCCCACAGACTTCTACCTTCACCACAGTAACACCATGAGCCTCCCACACCAGCGACACAGGTAATATTACACCGACTGAGTGAATATCAGCGTGTGTTACATACAACTGAACAAAGATACGATTGAAATAAACAGTTTTAAGATTTCCAGGTACAGAAACTGTAATCAAATGTAAAATAATGATCACAAAGGAATCGATAAGTTTAGAAAAATTTTAAAAATCTTTGAAAAGATTGAAATTTTTATTTCATAAGAAGTATTTGATTCCCAACTTTAGTTGTGACTTCTAAAAGTAACAGGACTAGTGGTGCTTGCCTCAGTAAACTGCTCTATGAACAGGTTCTGGTTGGCGTTTCATTGCCTTTAGATCGTAAAATGTGTAAATATCAAAATGTTTTTTCCGGCTCGTTTCATTCGCCATCTTCAGCTCTGAGTCCGTCCATTCCTCTCTGGAGTTTGTGCTTTATTCTTTTATTGCCCTGATGTTAAAGAAGTGTGTGTGTGTGTGTGTGTGTGTGTGTCCCGTGACCCAGTTTAGTGTCCTGCAGTCGGACTCCGTGTGTCTTTGTGATGCCGCTTGCATAATGGACGATGTGACAAAGCCTTACGCTGATGGTTCGACTATTATCAGACACAAAACGAAATGAAACAAGTCTGACCTGTTTACGGAAATTGTGCCGTCAGATCGTCTGTGAAAGGACAGTTCGTGTTCAAGGACACACACACACACACACACACACACACACACACACACACACACACACACGCATGTGTTTCCATTCAGTTCACTGATCGCCAGGACAGTGTGATCATGTATGTGAACTGAACTTCACCCTTAAATCACAAGAAACAAACGTATAGTATAAATAATAATACAGGGTTTGTACAAGGTGCCTAAAGTTCTTGAGGTACTGTACATGAAGTCCTGGAAAACCCTTAAAAACGGTCATATTTTAAAAAAGTACTTGAAAAGTCCTTGAATTATTGAAATACAATATGTTTGATAATTGCTGGTTGTAGTCTTTGAAATCCCCAAAAAGTAGTGCTTAAAGTTCTTGAAAGTCATGGAATTTAGTTTTTCAGACTCCCTGATATTATAAATTGAAAAGTATATCTACACATTAATGTTGTTATTATTATTATTATATAAATCATATTTATTTATTTATTTGTTGTATATTATATTACCAATATGAATTTTATTATATAATATTATAATAAATAAATAAATTACTTTAATCACACACACACACACACATTACAATATATATATATATATATATATATATATATATATATATATATATATATATATATGAGATATATAAATTATTATAATTTATTGTAATTTAATATAAACAAAAATGTGTATATATAATATATATACACACAATAGTACAGTATGTGCAAAAATTAATTTATGCTTGGTTAAATTTTAAATAATATATATACTGGTACACGTTATAATTTACGTGTGTGTGTGTGTGTGTGTGTGTGTTTGTCATGTATATGTGTATATTAATCATTAAAACATTTTCTATATCATTATATAATTGGTAAAACTTCACAATAAGGTTTAATTTGTTAATATTAGTTAATGTATTCGCTAACATCAACTTGAGCAATACAAGTGTTACTGTATTTATTAATCTCTTTTTAGAATTAGTTTTTTAGGACAATTAAAAAATAGTTATTAATTGTTTGTTCATGTTAGTTCACTGTGCATTTAACAGATACAACTTTAGATTTAAATAATGTATTAGTAAATGTTGAAATTAACATTAAAAAAGATGAATGAAGCTGTAGAATTATTAGTTCATGTTAACTAAAGAAACTTCAACAATTTATATATTTTTTCTAATTATTACAATTATATATTTTTGTGTTGTCCTTTACAAACCAGTGTTGAGGTACTTTAATATTTACTATAACCATGTTCGGTAACACTTTATTTTACTGTGTCTTTGTTACATATGTTACATGTACTTACCATAGTAATAACAGTAAATTATGCATAATTACATGCAACTAACCCTCAAAGAAATCCTAATCCTATTGTAAGTAGATGTACATATTACACTGTAACAATGACACCTTAAAATAAAGTGTAACCCCATGTTCATATTACATGTCTGTAAAACTGTGGTATTACCGTGGTACAACTTCCCAGACTAACATGTTGTTGCTATTGTGGAGATAGCTGGCGGTCTCACGTGATCTGTGTGTTTGTCTCCTGCAGTTACACACACTGGTGGTCTGACGGAGTGCTGACGTTCCTCCCGTTACCGTATGATGAAGGTGATCACTTCACACAGCCATACACACCGACACGAGAGACATGTGGTGACATATTAACCACAAACCCTAGTGAGACCCTCGCTGACGTTTAAAGGAGTTGGAATTAAAACTTCCTGATAGTTTCCTCTCCTCCACGTCATCCGAGATGTTCATGTCTTTCTTTCTTCAGTGGAAAAGAAATGAAGGTTTTTGAGGAACACACTCCAGATGTTCTCCATATAGAGATTTCAATGGGGTCCAAACTGGTCCAGATGTGAGTTTCAGTGAGGCTTCAGTCTCGACACGATCCAGCCGAGGAATAAGAGTCTCATCTAGACTAACCAGCCGACATTTTATAACAAAAATAAAAATATATATTAGGGCTGTCAAACGATTAAAAATATTTTATCGCGATTAATCGCATTAATGTCATAGTTAACTCGCGATTAATCGCACATTTTTATCTATTCTAAATGTCTCCTGATTTTTTCTCATTTTAATGCTCTTATCAGCATGGAAAAGTGGATCGCTTGCTTTGTGCAAATGTTTTTTATTGAAAACAACAGATACTGTGTTCAATTCCACACTAACATTCTCACTTGGAGCAAATAATCTCTCACACAATGTAACTCTGTCCATCAATAAAAGGGTGACAGAAATACTGACGAGGTGACGTTACTGATATTGACGAGTGGGCGTAGAAACGCATCAGTGTGTGTGTGTGTGTGCTTGGCCATCAAGTGGTATTTAGACTGGACGATGATAGCTCAGTTCACAACGACACACACAGATCACTTTGTTCTTGTCAATAGAACCATTTGGCAACTTTTTAAAAGTAAACTTTCCATTCAGAATCTTATTGGCATCCATTTCGGCGTCTCATCATTCATCCACTCAAAACGTAACGCTAAAGGGAGTCGCACACCGGACGAGAAGCGCAGCGCCTCGTATTTAAAATTCGAACACATTATTGTCTATGAGTGTACACACACCGGCGCCTGTTGTGTTGTTTCTGGCCTAGCTAGATCCGGTGTGATGTTGTAGTTTTAATGACGTTACTAGTTGTTGTAAAAGCATGTGAAAAAACTACAAAGTTTGCTAGGCGTCAATCTCGCGATAAAACAATTTACACTGTTAAAATGGGTTTGCGTTAACGCTGTTAATAACGCGTTTAATGGACAGCCCTAATATACTTTTTAACCACAAATGCTCGTCTTGCACATCCACGACTTCACGCATTACGTTATCATGTTGAAAGGTCAAGCGTGACGTAGGTGGAAAATGTAGAGTTGGGCGAAAAACTCGTCCCACATCGTTATTTTACCTTTTATTTATTTATTTATTTTGTAAATGCCGTCTTAGTCTTTGCACGTTCACTTTGTAAACACTGGGTCTGTACTTCCGCCTACATCACGCTTGACCTTTCACCGTGATGACGTAATGTGTGTCGTATCACAGCTAGTGCAAGACCAGCATTTGCGGTTAGAAAGTATAATGTTTATTTTTGTTATAAAACGTCGGCTGGTTTGTCTAGATGAGACTCTTATTCCTCGGCTGGGTCGTGTCGAGACTGAAGCGTCACTGAAACTCACATCTGGACCAGTTTGGACCCCATTGAAGTCACTAGTCGCAATCTCACAATTATAAGTCATAATTCAGGGTTCCCACGGATCGTCTTAAAAAGTGTGCAGCAACCCTGTAATTGATATGAAATGCTATAACTGGAGTTGTGTGTTGAATCATAACGATTGTCTGAATGTGTGTGTGCATGTCAGCCCAGTGTGAGGACAACAGGAGGAAGGTTGTGGTGAAGCGTGTGAACCGATACGACGAGAGCATCGACATCTACACCGAGTCCTTCAAGCCGTACGAGCTCACCGCCTTCGACGACACCTTCAGCATCGCCATGACCAACTCCTCCAGGTCAGAGGCCACACACACACACCTTTACGTGAACACACACTTCTCAGCCGGAGCTTTTCATGCTGGGTCTTCAAGGGAAAAAAAGATTTATAAAAAGCTCTTTAAATGTCACATCTATGAGTAAAATATTGTTATAAGTACATAGTATAAGTATTTAATAATTTATTAAAATGTAATCTAAATTTTAAATATTTAAGGAAATAACAATTCTAGTAAATATTTATTTTTGTATTTGTTTGTTTATTCAAATTAATATTCATGTAAATGTCAATTTAAATATTAAAGTTATTATTTATTTAAATGACTTAAGTAAATATTTAAATATTAAGGTTAATATTTATTTATATATTATCTTTTGTTTGTTTGTTTATTTATGTAAATACATATTTAAGTAAAAAGCTATTTAAATATGTAAATATTAACTAAAATACTTATTTTTTAAATGAATACTTAAGTAAATATTTATTTAAATGAATATTCAAGTAAATATCTATTTATTAGTTTATTTTTTGTGTATTTATTTAAATGAATATTCAAGTAAATATCAGTTTAAATGTTTAAGTAAATATTAATTAAAGTACATATGTACTTAGTATTTAAGTACATATAAATTAAAATAATTATTTTTTAAATTATTTGTTAAGTAAATATTGATTTAATATTAAAATAAATATTTATTTATTACGGGTTTGGCACAACATGAGTGTGAGTAAATGACACAATATTAATTTTTGACAGAACTATCCCTTTAAATGCTGTTTGTGCTCACAATGTTTTTCTACATTTACCAAAAAATATGAATATTCATGCTTATGCATAATTTCTCTTTCTTGTCTTTTATTTTAGGGAGTTCATGCCGAAGTCTGTCGGGCTCGACCCCAGTCCGTTCACTGTTCGCAAACCAGACGAGAGCGCGAAGTCTGTGTTGGGGTGAGTGTGAGATATTTGCTCTGTAATTTATTAAGTACACGGGCAACTTTTGAGTCTGTGAACTGCTCACCATGTTTTTGTGTGACATTTAAAGAGGACTTGATGCTTTTCTCCATGTTCATCTGTCTTTAGTGTGTGTAGTGTTGCTGTGTGATCATGTAAAGCTCCAGTTCTCCTCTATATCAGTGTCATTGTTTCTAAACTCCTGAAACGCCTCCATTGTAGTCTCGAGTTTCTCCCGGGAACGAACATGTTCATACGGTTGGGTATACCTAATGGATGCATTGTTTCATCTGCTAATACGAAATTGCATAATATTTTATCCTTTGCTGTCAGAAAAAATATTTTACTTAATTGGATCTGCTCCAGCCGACCAATCACAACACACTGCTCCAGCCGACCAATCACAACACACTGCTCCAGTCGACCAATCACAACACACTGATCTAGCCGACCAATCACAACACACTGCTCCAGCCGACAAATCACAACACACTGATCCAGCCGACAAATCACAACACACTGATCCAGCCGACCAATCACAACACACTGCTCCAGCCGACCAATCACAACACACTGCTCCAGCCGACCAATCACAACACACTAATCCAGCCGACCAATCACAACACACAGATCCAGCCGACCAATCACAACACACTGCTCCAGTCGACCAATCACAACACACTGATCCAGCCGACCAATCACAACACACAGATCCAGCCGACCAATCACAACACACTGATCCAGCCGACCAATCACAACACACTGATCCAGCCGACCAATCACAACACACTGATCCAGCCGACCAATCACAACACACTGATCCAGCCGACCAATCACAACACACTGATCCAGCCGACCAATCACAACACACTGCTCCAGCCGACCAATCACAACACACTGATCCAGCCGACCAATCACAACACACTGATCCAGTCGACCAATCACAACACACTGATCCAGCCGACCAATCACAACACACTGATCCAGCCGACCAATCACAACACACTGATCCAGCCGACCAATCACTACACACTGATCCAGCCGACCAGTCACAATACACTGCTCCAGCCGACCAATCACAACACACAGATCCAGCCGACCAATCACAACACACAGATCCAGCCGACCAATCACTACACACTGATCCAGCCGACAAATCACAACACACTGATCCAGCCGACCAATCACAACACACTGATCCAGCCGACCAATCACAACACACTGATCCAGCCGACCAATCACAACACACTGCTCCAGCCGACCAATCACAACACACTGATCCAGCCGACCAATCACAACACACAGATCCAGCCGACCAATCACAACACACTGCTCCAGTCGACCAATCACAACACACTGCTCCAGCCGACCAATCACAACACACTGATCCAGCCGACCAATCACAACACACTGATCCAGCCGACCAATCACAACACACTGATCCAGCCGACCAATCACAACACACTGCTCCAGCCGACCAATCACAACACACTGATCCAGCCGACCAATCACAACACACTGATCCAGTCGACCAATCACAACACACTGCTCCAGTCGACCAATCACAACACACTGATCCAGCCGACCAATCACAACACACTGATCCAGCCGACCAATCACAACACACTGCTCCAGCCGACCAATCACAACACACAGATCCAGCCGACCAATCACAACACACTGATCCAGCCGACCAATCACAACACACAGATCCAGCCGACCAATCACAACACACTGATCCAGCCGACCAATCACAACACACAGATCCAGCCGACCAATCACAACACACTGATCCAGCCGACCAATCACAACACACTGATCCAGCCGACCAATCACAACACACTGCTCCAGCCGACCAATCACAACACACTGATCCAGCCGACCAATCACAACACACTGATCCAGCCGACCAATCACAACACACTGATCCAGCCGACCAAAAAAAACAATGTCAATATGTGAAAAATAATACGCCCTCTTTAAGAAAAACACACACTCTGATGCACAGTCAGTGACCTTCTCTGCTGGAAAAGCAATCAGTGTTTCACTCGTGTTTTCTAGCGTGTGAATATTCATCGTGTAGCAGCTGTCGGATGTTGTTCCGCTGTGAACGCGAATCTACCTTATGTACTTGAAAACAAGTTGATTTGTGCTTTAATATGCTTATATATGATGAATATTCAGATCTGTGTGCCCCGAGCTTCTCTTCCCAGCACTGTTTCCTGCAGGATTCGGTTTTTGCGCCCATTCATAAAACAATAATGCCAAATATATACTTGATAATCAGGAGCACCGCTGTTGAATCTCCAATGGCAAAAACAACAATTAAGTACAGTATATATATATAAAAGTTGTGAGATTGTGAATTGTAATGAAAGGGAAAGATTGGCACATTAACAATATAATGATAGTAAATATTCAACACAACTTTATACTTTTAAGGCATTAACTTAATCATGTACTGTAATTTTACAAAAGATTATACATGTGAAACTGGAAAAATGAGTATGCAAAAGTTAATATATTTCAGTAATTTAACTTAAAAGGTGAAACTAATATATTATATAGACTCATTACATGCAAAGTGAGATATTTCAAGCTTTTATTAGTTATAATTTTGATGATTATGGCTTACAGTTTATGAAAACCCCAAATTCAAAATGAGAATATTGTGAAAAGGTTTTCATAAGCTGTAAACCATAATCATCAAAATTGATGATTTGAATGGGAGTGTTCTGAAGATGGGATTCAATCAAGTCTTAAATGATTCCTTTAATAAATCCAGCTGTGGTTTTATTAATCTTCTCGTCTGAGTCTAGAGTCTGCGGTGTAAAATATCTAATGTCTGGGAAGTTCTCCGCATGTCTTGCATTATTCACATGGTCGGAGGCTCTGGATGTCTGTTAGCAGCCAGAGATCTTGATCAGGGAAGAGCCATGAACACGTGTGACAGGATTGAGACCGAGGCTGTGAGGGATAAACACAGTGCGCTCAGTGGATTATATGGTTGTTTAAAAACAATCCAATTGTTTAATGGACGAAACGTCTTTAAAAAAAAAAGTTTCAGTGGAAAAAAACTCAGTAACACAGTTTTAAAAGTTGTGAGTTGTGAAAATTGTGATATAGGACCTTTATACAGTGAAGCACTTACTAGGGATATTGATAATTCTTTATATTTGAAAGCTGATAACCGATAAATTGACCGATAAATCAAAAATTTGAGAGCCTGATAACAGACACAGAAGTCTGACTATTAAAAGCCATCATTTTCATTTCAATTCTCAGAAAAATCTATTCTGATTTTATGTTGTCTATATCAGGGGTTCCCAAACTTCTCCATGACGAGGCCCCCCAAATACCACGAGGTTCTGGCCAAGGCCCCTTTTGCAGGATGTGTTATTGAACCCATCGACAACACTACGGCAAATGTAGAAATAAATTAATAAAACATCTGTTAACATCAGATTATGTGATGGTGTTTGATACCAGCCAATCAGAACGATTATAGAGATGCACCGATTACAATTTTCTCGGCCGATTCCGATTTTTCATTGAGTTTGAGCCGCCGATACAGATTTGACCCATTCCGATTTCATTTTTCTAACCAATTTACAGCACACACAAATATTTATTTTCTATGTATTTTTTTTATTTATAAAACCTCATATACTTTTACCCAAACTGAATAATATAAACAACTTTAAATGGGTAAATTTCATAAATATATCTATATTTTTGAGTCTTCATTTTCTTTTCTGGCATAGCCTACTCCAGTTCTTGTTAAAACACACTAGACATGCAAATAATGTCCATTTTATGCACTCATTGATTAACATGCACGCCACGCTGAAAAAAATACGCGTTGCTCGCGCTTGCGTTGTGAAATTGCATTTGACCGGCATAAAATTGGTATATATGTCAGACTGACCGGCTCTAAAAGATTAGCATTAAAAGTATAATGTTTAGATAGGCTATGCGACAAATGATTATAATGCCATTTCATAACAATTCTCATAATAATATATCGTTTTTTTATACTTTTTTAGTTTTTTTTTTCAACTTGCTGCGCTTTGAAAACCCCGGGTCTATATGACAGAACATGTTGCACTGAACTGTATTTTGCTTTTTTTAAAGTGATTCCAATCATATATCAAGCAATTCAAACCCATCATGTTGAACAGTGCGCATCTGAAGAGTCTCTGAAGGAAATCATACATTATTTACCGGCTTTATTATATCAGCCAAATATTCGTATCGGGCCAATAACGAAAACATTAAACATTTACATATATCGGCCGATACCGATATGCTGGCCGATATATCATATACACAATATATATTGACACTATACACATGATACATATTGGTGCATTTTTGTATTGCGATATTTTGTGACACGATATATTGTTACACCCCTATTGATTTATATAGACGCAAGACACTGGCCCTCTTAAAGCGGCTCTTAGTGTTTTGCAAGAATGTGAGTGGCAGAGCTGGATCTTGATGCATTTTGTGTGTTTAACTTGGCCTGCAGTAATAAGTCGAGTAAGGAGGACCTGGTGCTGCAGAGGAAGACGGCGGCCAGCGCTCCTCCTCCTCCCACTGAAGAGCAGATCTCCAGCAGTTCTGAGGATGAGTCTGAGGAAGAGCGTGAGGATGATGGGAACGGCTCTCAGCGCTCGACGCCGATCAGACTGGCCGACCCGAGCGACAGCATCCGCACACACGAGGTACGGCTTCATATTGAACTACTCACGTAACCCAAATGTTGTGTGAATGAGCAGTCGGAGCGCACATTTTCATATGTGTTTTTCTTATTCGTCATTTGATGGCTCTGAATTGACCGTTCACAAAGACCCGCCCCCTAGTTACTGTTGCTATGTCCAACAAGCCACGCCTCTCTCACACACACACACCATGTTCTAAAACACATCGCGGAGCAGAGGACACTGACAACACACTGACAGACACAGACCAGCTTACTTTTGATATGACACAGTCTCAACTTTCAAATTTGGTCATTTTTAAAAAGAAATGTAAACAATAAATACCGTTTTGTGTCTCTTTAATGTGTGTGACAGATCGCTGTGTCGCCTCAGTTAAAGCTGCTCGTGAACCGATCATCTCTTCCTTCTAGTTCATTTATAGCATCAAATAAACATGAATGAACATCAGAAGGAATATTGTTTTAACCGCGGACAGACGTCAGTACACTCCGCTCAAATCCTCCAACGTTAATCTAGTTAAGCCCCGTTCACACCGCCAGCGACACGCAGCGGCAAAGCGTCACGATTCATTTCAATGGAGCGCTGGCGACTTCCGGCGACACGAGCGACAGTGACCGTTGGCGACAGAATGTGGGCGTGTCAAGCGACGCGAGACACGCAACAAAAGTTCAGAAATTTCAACTTTATGCAAATGAGAAGCGATTTTCACGAGCGACAACCAATAGGAAAGAAGACTTTCAGTGGAGCTCACGTCATGTCACCGTCTCGAGTGCAGGAACAGAAGAGTTCGAGGGCGATTTCACTGTTTTATATGATTTGACTGTAAGCACATTCATGGATATAATAAATGATGCAAAAGAAACTGTGGACAGTCTCAGTGAGTTTAATTCATACATTTATAGTTCGAGTGTTGTAATTTTATGATGCAAGTTTAGCACTGCTGCAGTTCACTTTACAGTTTCCCCTGCATTATGTTGACTATTATGGACAAGAACATTTATAATTTGTCAAATTCGAATGACGTTTAGTAATGTATGACAGTATGAGTGAGTTTAATTTGTTGATTGATCGATCGGTAATCTAGTAAATGATTTAATCCACTGAACACTGCTGTGGTAAAATAAAGACACTCCCAACCGCATACTGTTTCTTTTGAGCCTAATTCCTAGTCAAATTAAAATTATATAGTTGTATATATCACTTGTGATGGTATTTTGTAGTATATGAACAGACGTGCAGTTTACCAATAACATTAGAGCGACAATACTAGGAACGCCCACAAGCGACTGGTACGGTTTCTGCTGTATTTATTTTTCATATATCACACCAGATATTAGAAGTCAAGTAAAGTGCGTTGCATTGTGGGATACTGTATATAACCATCCTCAAAACTAGTATGCACTGCAGTATGCCATTGTGGACCTTCAGGTTCAGTCAGAGAAACGGGAAAATAAAGTTTCCCATGTCAAGTGGTTTGATCTGAGCCGACTGGAGCGTTTGGGTGAGTTCGTCTCGGCCCAGACCGGTGATGGTTTCATTAGTTCTGGAGTGGTTCTGCTTGATGGAGGACGATGAAATACAGCAAATGATCTTCTCTAGGGTCTCTGAATGGAGGTTATAAGGTGGCATTAAAGTTCAGTGTGTCCTCAGTGTGGAAATGAGTCTGTGCCGGCGGGAGATTGAGTTTGAGGAAGATTTTAATAAATAATTATGATTGGAAATGTGATGCGACCATGGAGTCGTGTCCTGGAAGGGAGCGATAGAGTTAACATGTGACCCTGGACCACAAAACAGTCACATGGGTAATTTTATGAAATTGAGATTATACATCATCTGAAAGCTGAGTAAATAATCTCTCCATTGATATATGGTTTGTTAGGATAGGACAATATTTGGTCGAGACACAACTATTGAAAATCTGGAATCTGAGGAGCAATAAAATGTAAACATTGAGAAAATCTCCTTTAAAGTTGTGCATTTATGTTCACGATTGTGCTGCATTCACTCACAAAAATACATGTTTTATATATTTACGGTAGGACATTTACTAAATATCTTCATGGAACATGATCTTAATATCCTCATGATTTTTGGCATAAAAGAAAAATGGATAATTTTGACCCATACAATGTATAGTTGCTATTGCCACAGATATACTCGTGCGGCTGAATTATTTAGATATATTTACAGACCAAAACAATTCTTTCTTCAAAAATATCTACTTTTATGTTCCGCAAAACAAAGAAAGTCATACAGGTTTGAAATGACATTGGGGTGAATAATTGAAAATAAACATCATTTTAATTTTTGGGCAAAATATCCCCAAAATATATTTTTTTTATATGTATATTTTATGTAATGATACTCCAAATAAGAAACTAAAACTGCCGGTAAATGTTTAAATGAGTAAGTCATTGAATCATTGGTTCACCCGATTGATTCGCTCAAACGGATGATTCATTCAGGTATGAAGTAAATGACTCTCTTTATGAATGAGTCATTGAATCATTGGTTCACCCGATTGATTCGCTCAAACGGATGATTCATTCAGGTATGAAGTAAATGACTCTCTTTATGAATGAGTCATTGAATCATTGGTTCACCCGATTGATTCGTTCAAACGGCTGATTCATTCAGGAATGAAGTGAATGACTCTTTATGAATGAGTCATTGAATCATTGGTTCACCCGATTGATTCACTCATAACGCTGATTCATTCAGAAACAAAACACCGCTGTGTTACTGTGAGACGCACAACACTTCTGCTCTGGCTTTATCAGTCATATTTTTATTGGCAAAATTGTGCAAAAACAGACAATATTGTGTGTAAAATATAACATAATATAAACTTCTTATATTTATTGAACCATCATAAAATCAACATCACATTTGCACTCGTGCTATTCGGGACTAGTGTGATATTGCTTAACTTTATCATGATATAAATATGAGCATTTTCTCCCTGATATCTTGAATGTTAGGGTCATTCTAACTGTATTCTACAGACTTCATCACACAGTGAGTTCATGTTCATACATCAACTGTATAAATGTAAGATGAACTACAGGTCTGAGGCGGTAAATCATTTTAATGCCTTATTTAACTAATTAATTAAACTAACATGCTAAATGGACACCCCAAATACATATTAAATGCATTAAATCCTCCACTATTACGTATGAGCACTAATAATAATGATATCTGAGTTGAATGAGTTCATGAATCTGTTTTCCCGTCCTCAGTGTCTCTCTCGCGTCCTCGCTCTGGAAGTAGTGTGTGTAATGTTGAAGTGTGTGTGAGGCTGTTTTCAGGGCTTTGTGTGAATCTGTCCGCACTCAGATGCCCTCGCTGAACAATACGCCCTGATCCGCTCTTTATTAATTCTCCACTGTGATTCTGATGATGCCATGATCGGGTTTGTATCCTGGAGAAACCTTGGCCTGAGGACACATCATCCGGTCGGCTTGTTGTCCCAGAGTTCCTCCTGTTGTATCTCTATAGTGACCGTCTGAAGTTTTTACAGAATCCGGTCTAATCTGTAACCAGTGAATAATGTCAACTACACTAACTGATACAATATTGCTCGTAATGCAGTGCAGAGAGGAACAACTTTACAAATATTTATAGCTTGCAAAATTATTTTTTATATATATATCTTTCAATAATTCAATCACTTTTCAAGTACCTTTTCTTAAATATGGCTGATTTCAAGGGTATTTAAGAGTATATATATATATATATATATATATATATATATATATATATATATATATATATATATATATATATATATATATATATATTTATATATATATTTATAATTATATTGATATATAATGATCATCAATTTTATATACTTTTTATCTATATATATATATACTTTTACTTTGCATGTTTAAGAAAATTAAAATGATTTATCAATGGATGGATAAATGCATTGTAAAATATATATTTATATTTATCAATTATTTGTTATTTACATATTTTTCTTATTTTTTATATATTTTAATGGGGTTATTAAAAGTTAATCAAAATACATGAATGGTTCATTGAATTCATAAAACTTTAACAGTTATATATATATGCATCGTAAAAAAAACATATCAATTATTTCTAATTTATATAGTTTTAATGGGTTATATATATATTAAAGTATAAATGCATATATAAGTATAAATGTAAATACATATATATTTATGCATTTATATTTATACTTTAGTATATATGTGTGTGTGTGTGTGTGTGTGTATATGTATTTATATTTATACTTTTTAAATATGTATTTATATAAATACATGTACATTTATTTTTATCTTTATTTGATTTATTTTTGCAAGTTTCACACTGGAGTGTTTGTAATGCGTTCAGCGGCTCAAACTCTCTCTCTTGTCTCTCGGCTGAGCGAGTGACTCAAGGTTTCTGTCATGTCTCCATGCCAACAAGGCCATTTGGATTTATTTACCTTTAGAGACACTGAAGGTGGGATTGAGGGAGAGAACGGAGGGATGGAAGAGAGGGATTTTAATGGATGGTAGATGAATGAATGAGGACACACTCAGGACTTTAATGAATAAAATGAATACAGAGGCTTCTCCTCTCTTTTCAGCTTTAATTCTTCTGGATTCCTTTTTTTTATGTATTCAGTTTATTTTTATTTTTTAATTTCTGTTTTAATGGTTACATTAATCTTTAATAATCATTACTAATTACTAAATTTAATTAAATCATGAATTCAATTTTTTAGGGCCGTATAATATCAGTTTTATTTTCCCCCCAAAAAAATTCCATTTTATTTTTAACCAAATTCTGTTTTCCGTTTTTAATTTTTCTGTTCCGTTTTAATAGTTTAATTACATTTTTGTTTTAATCAAAAAGCATGTCTATTCAATTAAATTCATAAAACTTTAACAGTTGAGTCATTTATTTCTGAAATTCTGTTTTAATTTTTCTGGAGTTATTATTTAATACACATTTATTATTGAAAATGGTGTAATCAAATAAAGCCATAAAACATCAACACATTTTCACTATATTACTTGCATCACATTTGTGTGTTTGTTCTGGATTCTAGGGTCCTTTTGCTTTGATTTAAGGAGTTTTGTTCGGATGCTGTTTGTTGTGTTTTTGTTTTAAACTCATTATTGCATAACGTGTTTGGCAAGAGCTTCATCATAACAGTAAGCTTCTCTCATTGATATGTCATGTGATGTTATGAGCATCCATCTACAGTTTCAGTGAGCATTAATGTATGCATACGTGTGTGTTGGTGTTTTCTGAAATGTTTACAGCCTTTCTGGATTAAATTAGGAAGGTACAAACGGAAGGATGGCGATATTAATCAGCATGTACTGATGCAGAGGTTATGAAAGCGTCACGATTGTTTGTCACTGTCACACTGACCTGTTGTCATGGCTTGATGAATGTGTGTCAGGGACTGTGTGTTTCTCAGGTATCGTTCACACACCCACACGTGTTCATGTGTGAGTCAGTGAAGGCAGCGCTGTGCTGTGTTATACATTTACATTTAATCGTTTAATCGTTTTATCCAACGCAACTTGCAAATGAGGAGAGCAATAGAACGAATCAAACCAACATTAGGGCAACGATATGCAAGTGTCATATCCAGTCCCAGTTAGTTTTCTTTTTTTTAAAATATTATTATAAATAGATATAGAATAGTAAGTGTTAAGGTCTTTGCACACTTGAGTCCGAAATTTTCATATGCGTTTTTCATATCTGTCATTCGGTGGCTCTGAATTGTCAAAACACCGTTAAAAAAAGTGCTGCGAAAAACGCAGAAAATCAAACCCGATCCCAAAAGCTTGATGACGGACGAAAATTTCGGAGGCAGTGTGTAAGCGTGATTGACGTAGCGTGAGGTCGTATTTATTTTTAACGTTTTGGACTACCTTAAGTATTAATGGGTCAAGTGTTGACGGAAAATATGCCGTCATATCATACAGGAAAATCTTCAGCTGTCTTGAAAATGACTAAAGCAGCTGTTGTTTGCTTGTGTGTGTATTTAGGACTCTATATCACCTGAGAAACTCATGCCACATTAATGCATAATGTGTTTGGCAAGAGCTTCATCATAACAGTAAGCTTCTCTGATTGAGATGTGATGTTATGAGCATCCATCTACAGTTTCTATGAGCAATGAGATGCGAGCAGCTTCTGTCAGATCCTCTGGATGGGATGAGAGGTAGAGTTGTGTTTCATCAGTGTAGCAGTGATGGGAATAACCATGTTTCTGAATGACAGATCCTAGTGATGGCATGTAGATGCAGAAGAGAAGCGGTCCCAGCACTGAGCCCTGAGGCACTCCAGTAGCTAGATGAAAACAGTGATGGGAATAACCATGTTTCTGAATGACAGATCCTAGTGATGACATGTAGATGCAGAAGAGAAGCGGTCCCAGCACTGAGCCCTGAGGCACTCCAGTAGCTAGATGAAAACAGTGATGGGAAAAAACATGTTTCTGAATGACAGATCCTAGTGATGACATGTAGATGCAGAAGAGAAGCGGTCCCAGCACTGAGCCCTGAGGCACTCCAGTAGCTAGATGAAAACAGTGATGGGAAAAAACATGTTTCTGAATGACAGATCCTACTGATGACATGTCGATGCAAAAGAGAAGCGGTCCCAGCACTGAGCCCTGAGGCACCTCACTTCTTCACGACACCCTGAAGGACTCCTGAGTACTCTGAGGTTCCTGAGACGCCCTTCGTCATGAGGATTGACAGGAGGATCTGGTGGTTAACCGTGTCAAAAGCAGCAGACAGATCCAGCAAGATGCGAACTGAGGATTTGGAAGCTGCTTTTAACAGTCTCAGAGCTTCAATAACCGAGAGCAGGGCAGACTCAGTTGAGTGGCCACTTTTGAAACCAGACTGGTTGCTGTCCATGAGATTGTTCTGTCCAAGAAAGATAGAGATTTGGTTGAAAACGACTCGTTCAAGTGTTTAAGCAATTACTGGAGGAAGGGATACCGGTCTGTAATTTTCTAGAAGTGCTGTATTTAGTGGGTTTCTTAAGCAGTGGGGTTACCGAGTCTGCTTAAATGCTGTGGGGAAAATACCAGTGTGAAGAGAGGAGTTAGGGTTGGGTATTGTTTGAATTTTAACGATTCCGATTCCTATTTTGATTCTGCTTATCCATTCCTGCTTTCGATTACAATAAGGAAACAAAAAACTTAGATATCATTCACATTTAGTCTTATTGTAAAACATGTAATTGTGGCTGAATATCATGAACAGAAATCAACAGGCTGAAGAACACTTACACAAGGAACGTTTGCCTGTGGTTTAAAAATACCATAGAAAAACCAACTAGCCTAATTTATATAAATTTCAAAGACTTTTAATAGTAAAGTAAACCGTAATTTAGGGGAGACAACAAACTCTAGTGCGATTCAACCCAATTAAACGAGGCAGGTCTGAAAGCACCCTTATACACATGAAAACAGAGTCGTCTCACACTTCAATGATTTAAAGTCATATTGAAATGATCACAAAGGAATCGATGAGAGGAATCAAATTTATAATTTTATAACAAGTATCCGATTCCTGACCTCAATTATTCGATTCCCAACCCTAGATATGAGTGAGTGCGGTACAACTGAAGGAGAAATGGCTTGAAGACGAGCGGGGATCGGATAAAGTGGACAGGTAGTGGAGTGATTGGAAAGGATGAGTTTCTGCCTCCGAGAGTGGAGAGAAGGAGGGGAGAGAGTGTGTGTGTGTGTGTGTGTGTCAGCTGTTAAGATGTGTGTGTGTCAGTTTGTGCTGTGTAAAATTGGCCGCTGATTGTTGTTGTTTTATTTATGAAGAATGTAGCGAGTCATCAGCTGTTAGGGTTGACAGGGTTCGTACAAGGTGCTTGAATTTTACTTTTATACATTTAAGTCCTGGAAAACCCTTGAAATCAGCCATATTTAAGAAAAAGTACTTGGAAAAGTGCTTAATTTTATTGATAAAACAATCTTTTCACACAAAAATGTACGCTGCAGTCCGTCTGATACAGATATAGAGGCATTTCTCATGGCTATGAGTGTGATATTGCTCATAAATATTCAAGTATATGATACAGCTTTCATTCTTCAGGTCAATCATATATTCATGTAAATAAATCAGTTTGAATAAGGGAAGCGATATCTTTGTCGTAGTATCCTTTCAATGTTTCCACAGTCATTGCATGTGCTGCACTTTATTATTTGTACTATTTTGTTTTATTATTTTGTTTTTATTTATCTTTTTACTTTTTTTAGATTTTAAAAAATTGGGATTTTTCCTGGAAGATCCTGGAATTTCGCTTTACAGTATCTGTACGAACCACCGATGGAGGAGAAGAAGAGAGGAGAAGGTTTCGAAAAGGGTGCGAGAGTTAGAAAATTGTTCATTTTGTTGTGGTAAAGTCATTTTAGCAGTGGAGATATTAGCAGAGGAGGGACTGATACAAACCACGCCGAAAGCTGACCTGTGGAGGAGTGTGTGTTGTGTTCTGATCATAGACTGTAACGAAATATGGGCGTAGTGAGCGTGACGTCACCCGTAGTGTTTCTGAAGAGCATTTTTGAAGCCCAAAGTGGGCGGAGCCGGCCGTCGCCATCTTGGCCGCGCGTCACTCCCCGATAACCGACAATGTGCAGCGAGGCGGATTAGCTGAGGTGACGTGACGCTAACGTGACGTGACGTAGTGACATCAGCGGCAGTCCACCTGTCACTCAAGTGGCCACGCCCTTAATTATGCAAGGCTTTGATGGACATGATGAACCGCATTCTCAGCGCTGTCTCTCTGCTGGGTGTTTTCTTCTCTCCATTTCTCATAGTTTTCCTGCTGTGTTTCCCGAGCGGAGATCATTCCTCATGCATGAGATCTCACGTGGACGGGTTGCGCTCGCATACGCGTTCGTCTCGGGGATAAACGCTACGAGACCTGCGACTGATCAAATATTTAAACGTGAAAAACCTCATTACTCGCAGCACTGTAATTACACCGGTGCAACTGCGGCATTACTCACATCTAGAGTTTGATCAATGTTGAACACGAGTAAAACAGCGGCGCATGCCCTGCGGAGGGAAACACCTTCACACACACACACACACACTCACCAAACATCTTACACACCCGTCAACACTTCAGCCGGTTGCGTAACAGCTTTATGCTGCTTTAAAGGGTTAGTTCACCCAGAAATGTAAACTCTCCCTAAATGTCTCCCTCATGTTGTTCCCCGTCAGACTGTCCTTCATCTTCGGGACACAAATGAAGATATTAGTGATTAAATCTGAGAGTGTCTCACTCCTCCAGAGGCTTCTGTTGTGATTGAAACTTGCCGGCCCAGAAAGTTAGTAAAGACAATGTTTAAAATAGTCCAAGTGACTACAGCGGCATATTGGCATCGGCCATTACATATTTAAAACCGTAATATCCTATACTAAACCTAAACGAAAGCTTACAATCTCT
>NC_136891.1:1684011-1686511 GCF_949152265.1 Phoxinus phoxinus | reverse complement strand
CCCCTTACTACTGATTGGTTCTCTTCTGCCCATCATCAGTAGACACGCCCCTTACTGCTGATTGGTTCTCTCCTGACCATCATCAGTAGACACGCCCCTTACAGCTGATTGGTTCTCTCCTGCGCATCATCAGTAGACACGCCCCTTACTACTGATTGGTTCTCTTCTGCCCATCATCAGTAGACACGCCCCTTACTGCTGATTGGTTCTCTCCTGCCCATCATCAGTAGACACGCCCCTTACAGCTGATTGGTTCACTCTCTCTCCTCCCCATCATCAGTAGACACGCCCCTTACTGCTGATTGGTTCACTCTCCTCCCCATCATCAGTAGACACGCCCCTTAGTAGCTGATTGGTTCACTCTCCTCCCCATCATCAGTAGACACGCCCCTTACTGCTGATTGGTTCTCTCCTGCGCATCATCAGTAGACACGCCCCTTACTGCTGATTGGTTCTCTCCTGCCCATCATCAGTAGACACGCCCCTTACTACTGATTGGTTCTCTCCTGCGCATCATCAGTAGACACGCCCCTTACTGCTGATTGGTTCTCTCCTGCGCATCATCAGTAGACACGCCCCTTACTGCTGATTGGTTCTCTCCTGCGCATCATCAGTAGACACGCCCCTTACTGCTGATTGGTTCTCTCCTGCGCATCATCAGTAGACACGCCCCTTACTACTGATTGGTTCTCTTCTGCCCATCATCAGTAGACACGCCCCTTACTGCTGATTGGTTCTCTCCTGACCATCATCAGTAGACACGCCCCTTACAGCTGATTGGTTCTCTCCTGCCCATCATCAGTAGACACGCCCCTTACTGCTGATTGGTTCTCTCCTGCGCATCATCAGTAGACACGCCCCTTACTGCTGATTGGTTCTCTCCTGCCCATCATCAGTAGACACGCCCCTTACAGCTGATTGGTTCACTCTCTCTCCTCCCCATCATCAGTAGACACGCCCCTTACTGCTGATTGGTTCACTCTCCTCCCCATCATCAGTAGACACGCCCCTTAGTAGCTGATTGGTTCACTCTCCTCCCCATCATCAGTAGACACGCCCCTTACTGCTGATTGGTTCTCTCCTGCGCATCATCAGTAGACACGCCCCTTACTAGTGATTGGTTCTCTCCTGCCCATCATCAGTAGACACGCCCCTTACTGCTGATTGGTTCACTCTCCTCCCGCCATCAGTAGACACGCCCCTTACTGCTGATTGGTTCACTCTCTCTCCTCCCCATCATCTGAGTGTTAAAATGCAGAGCGTCTAGATTTTAAGTGAATCCAGAACTTTAAAGCTCTTTTTTTATCATTAAATTGCAGGGAAGACGGCCTAGTTCTGAAATATCATAATCTTAGTTTTTTTACTTCTACGCTCCAGTCGTGCAGTATTGAGTTCAAATATCTCGGCCGTTCTGAAGATCTTCTGGTGTTTAAGTTAATAAGTGTTGAGTTGTGCTGGACTCTCTGATTGGTCCAGAGGATCTGATAATTCATTAATGTAGATGTTAAAGTTGGGCTGTTGAGAAAATATCCTGTTCTTTGTTGTGTGTGTGTGTGTGTGTGTGTGTGTGTGTCAGTGAGTGAGTGAGTGTGTGTGTGTGTGTGAATGAGTTTGTGAGTGAGTGAGTGAGTGAGTGAGTGAGTGTGTGTGTGTGTGTGTGTGTGTGTGTGTGTGTGTGTGTGTGTATGAATGAGTTAGTGAGTGTGTGAATGAGTTAGTGAGTGTGTGTGTGTGTGTGTGTGTGTGTGTGTGTGTGTGTGTGTGAATGAGTTAGTGAGTGTGTGAATGAGTTAGTGAGTGTGTGTGTGAGGTGAGTGAGTGAATTAATTAATTAATGAGTTAGTGTGTGTGTGTGTGTGTGTGTGTGTGTGTGTGTGTGTGTGTGTGTGTGTGTGTGTGTGTGTGTGTGTGTGTGTGTGAATGAATGAGTTAGTGTGTGTGTGAGGTGAGTGAGTGAATTAATTAATTAATGAGTTAGTGTGTGTGTGTGTGTGTGTGTGTGTGTGTGTGTGTGAATGAATGAATGAGTTAGTGTGTGTGTGTGTGTGTGTGTGAATGAATGAGTTAGTGTGTGTGTGAGTCACTCTCTCTCTCTCTCTCTCTCCTTCGTCCATGTGCCTCGTGAGTCTGAATCCAGAGCACAAGCGTCTGCAGAAATCAGTCACATGGCAGCAGGTGGAAACTTATGAACACACACACACACACACACATGCATGCTCGCTCGCTCGCTCAGTTTAGTGCTGCTGATCATTACAGGCCGTATTAAAGCTCCATTAAATAATGAAGCAAGACGTGGAAACTAAAAGTGAAAAATAGACGAGCTTAAAACTGAGCTGAATATTAGATATAGATATAAGTGCCCACATTATATTCTAATTCTCCCTTTCATGTGTATATAGTTTATAATAATAGAGATGTTTGTGAATGTAAAAGGCAGATAAATATAGTTGTCTCCTAAAAGAAAGAATCAGTCGTCAGTAAGTCAGTCTCACTTCCTGCT
>NC_136891.1:1677804-1680304 GCF_949152265.1 Phoxinus phoxinus | reverse complement strand
GCCCGGGTCCTCGGGTGCCAGTCAGTCCCTCTCCGTTCCCGCATGGATCCCAACAGGAGTACAGGACTCACCTGAGGAAGAGCACGCGAGCGGTCTGTGGAAGAAAGCCTGTGAGACTCCGTTCCCATGTGAAGGAGAAGGTATGCTCGCTTTACCCGATTATAGACTCAGAGAAGCTGCGTGTGTGCACAAACTAAACTATTCATGCAGTTTGCACTGAAGCGAAGCTCTTGCTTTCACTTATCGAGCATATGATTTATCCTTGCAAACATTCCTGAGTTTATAAATGACGAGATTTCACTTATTAATATGTCTTAGGTATTTCGCCGCGTGCGTGAGGAAAACGCTCGTTCTCGAGCCGCTCCGAGTGATGTTCAAGTATCAGAGATTTCTTCATGCAAATGATACTATGAAACTTCTTAATGTTGTTGTGAATAATGTTAGATGCAGTGTGTGTATGTTTGCCCGCCTTAACTGGATGCTAAATGTATTTGGCACGTAAGAATGCCATTGCAAAAAGTGGGTTTTACATCTATTTAGAATCTCTACATGTCATTTATTTGATGCAGTTTCCTTAACTAAGAGCTTATAATGTTTAAAAGATGTTTATGCTCATATAAACTGCTGTATCTGGGCTTCTGCCTGAGGAAATGCTCGTTGTAAGGTTCAGCACCGCGGACAGCGCCACGCGTTTCTTCATCGCGAGGACAGTGAAGTCTGAGTCTCTGCGTGGCGTTTATAGATTCACTTGATGCATTTCCCAAACTATACGAGCTTATAATGTTTTTGCTTGAATAAAATAATTAACTTTTCCTTGTGCATGAGGAAAATGCTCTGTCTTAGATTCAGCTCTGATTGAGTGACATGCAAATGATACAGTGATGATGTCTCTACATGCCATTTATAGATTTACTTGAAGCATTTCCCAAACTATAAGAGCTTATAATATTTAAAATAGTAAATGTTTCCTTGTGCGTGAGGAAAATGCTTATTCTGAGATTCAGCTCTATGGATTTTCAAGCAAATGACATTTATAGATTTATTTGATGCATTTTCCAAACGATAAGAGCTTACAGTGAAGTCTCTACATGCCATTTATAGAATTACTTAATGCATTTCTTGAATAAAATGCATTAATGAATTCTTTTTATCCGTGAACTTATGCATGAATAAAATCATTATTTTTGCCTTGTGCATGAGGAAAATGCTTATTCTGAGATTCAGCTCTGATTTATTTTCATGCAAATGATACAGTGAAGTCTCTACATATCAGCTTTAGATTTACATGTGGCGTTTCCCAAACTATAAGAGCTTATAACTATTCAAATGCTTGAATAAAATAATGAATTTTGCCTTGTGCACGAGGAAAATGCTTATTCTGAGATTCAGCTCTATTGATTTTCAAGCAAACAACATTTATAGATTTATTTGATGCATTTTCCAAACTATAAGAGCTTAAAATGCTCAGATTAAACAATTCTTTAGGCTTGTGCACGAGGAAATGCTCCTTCTGAGACTGCAATACTGCTGTAGTGATGTTTCTCTGAGCTGTCATGTCTGCTCTCCAGGCCGAGAGATGAACGAGAGCGGAGCGCTGAACGAGAGCGCGCTGGGTTCGCCGTCCTCCTTGTGGCTGGAAGCGGAAGCGCTGGACGGGAACCGGAGCCTGGCGCTCTCCTCGGCGGCGCTGGACTTCCGCGTGAACCCGTGGGACATCATGCTGTGCCTGTCGGGGACGGTGATCGCGTGTGAGAACGCCATCGTGGTGGCCATCATCTTCTACTCGCCGACGCTACGCAACCCCATGTTCGTGCTGATCGGCAGCCTCGCCACCGCCGACCTGCTGGCCGGAATGGGATTAATCCTGAACTTCGCGTTCCAGTATCTGGTGTCGTCCGAGACCATCAGCCTCATCACGGTGGGATTCCTGGTGTCGTCCTTCACGGCGTCCATCAGCAGCCTGTTGGCCATCACGGTGGACCGCTACCTGTCGCTCTACAACGCTCTGACGTACTTCTCGGAGAAGACGCTGCATTACGTGCACCTGATGCTGCTGGGCACGTGGGGCGCGTCTCTGGCGCTCGGACTCATGCCCGTCCTGGGCTGGAACTGTTTACAGGACGAGTCGTCCTGCAGCATCGTGCGCCCGCTCAAGCGCTCCAACCTCACCGTCCTGGCCGCGTCGTTCTTCGTCATCTTCATCCTCATGCTCAGCCTGTACTTCAAGATCTGCAAGATCGTGTGTCGGCACGCGCACCAGATCGCGCTCCAGCAGCACTTCTTCACCACGTCGCATTACGTGGCCACTAAGAAGGGTGTCTCCACGCTCGCCATCATCCTGGGCACGTTCGGCTTCAGCTGGCTTCCCTTCGCCATTTACTGTTTAGTCGGGGAGCGGGAGTATCCGCCGGTGTACACGTACGCAACGCTGCTCCCCGCGACGTACAACTCCATGATCAACCCCATCATCTACGCCTACCGGAACCCTGAGATCCAGCGC
>NC_136891.1:1655304-1672804 GCF_949152265.1 Phoxinus phoxinus | reverse complement strand
ACTCTCTAAACTTATCACATACAGCCCATTTCAGGGCCAAACACTCCAGTTTCATGGAGCTATAGTTCTCCATATTCCGCTCTGTCCTCCGCAGACCCCTACTGGCATAGGCAATGGGACGAAGCTTACCACCCTGCTCCTGGGATAAAACTGCCCCCAAACCCTGATGACTTGCGTCTATCTCCAGAACAAACGGCTTACGGAAATCTGCATAAGCGAGCACAGGCGCAGTAACCAGCTTGGTCTTTAATGTTTGGAAACTGTTCTCACACTCTGCATCCCACACAGAAGCTAACGGCAGCCTTGGGGTCTTACCCTTTCTTGCCGAACCACTCAGTCTTGTTACCAATTCATGAAGAGGCCTAGCCAGCTTAGCAAATCCATAAATAAACCGGCGGTAATAGCTGGCAAAACCTAAAAATGAACGAAGCTCTGCCAAGTGTACTGGGCAACTCCATTCCTTTACTGCTGCCACTTTGTCAGGGTCAGTGGAAACCCCCTGCTCAGACACTAGGTGCCCCAAATACTTCACCTGCTTCTGAAAAAAACGGCATTTGCTCAATTTAATCTTAAGACCTTCCTGCTTCAATCGCTTAAAGACCTCCTCCAGCCGTGACAAATGCTCCTGCACAGAAGAGGAAAATACAATTATATCATCCAGATACAAAAGCAAAGAAGAGAACCGCTTATCCCCAAACAGCCGTTCCATGAGTCTTTGGAATGTCCCTGGGGCATTACACAGCCCAAAGGGCATACGGTTAAACTCAAACAACCCAAATGGAGTACAAAAAGCTGTCTTTGCCTTATCTGCCTCAGCTACTTCAACCTGATTATACCCACTTACTAAATCTAAGGTGGAAAACCACCTTGCCCCAGTCAGAGCATCCAAAGACTCTTCAATTCTTGGCAGTGGATAAGCGTCCTTTCTAGTTTTTGTATTCAATTGACGATAGTCAACACACATCCTAATTGTTCCATCCCGCTTCTGCACCAGGACAATCGGGGAAGAGTAAGGACTACTACTCTCCCTTATCACCTTACTGTCCAAAAGCTGTTGAATATGAGACCGTACGGACTCGTACTGAGAGGGAGGAATTCGTCTATATGGCTGTCTAACTGGTTTATTGTCCTCCAACGGAATCTCATGCTTAATCAGAGCTGTACAACCTATATCGCCTTCGGTAGTAGAAAAAATTACCTGATATTTATTCAATAGCTGCTTTGCCCGTTCTGCTTCTTGTTCAGTAAGTCCTTTACAGGAAGGAAGATCAATGTTGCAACTAGACAACTGCTCAGCCACATGAACAGACACCTGAGCACTATAAACATTTTCAGGACATATTTGTAACGTAGGCCCTGGGGCAGCAACCACGTTCACCACCTGGACTGTACCTATAATACGACGTGGTGCCACCCATACCTCCGTACTACCTACATTAACAATAGGTGCATACACTAACCCTCTCTCAGCACATACCAAAGAGGGAGACAACAGCAAACCGTCTGGAAGGGCATTTTCTTCTGGACCCAAAGGTTCTAAGAGAAACTCAATTAGAGCACCTGAAACTTGGGGACAGGTCACCGGAACCATGGTCATAGTACCTGCAGCAACACGGACAGGGATTTTACCCTGAACTCTCACCTTAAATTCAGAAGAAGAATTTGACACAGCTTCAATTTTTTGACAACAGCGGAGTGCCTGTTTCCATGCTGGGGTAGCTGCTCGTATTTGGGGACTCTGAAAAAGCGCAGTACCATGTTCATTAAATAAATGAACATAACACTCTCGGATAATATTCATACCCAACACAGCTGGAATCTTCTCCTTCTGAGCGTACATACTAGGGGAACAGGCATCTTTTACAATCAAAATCCCTTTCCTGTGTAATGTAACCCCAAATAAACTGACATCCAGTTCTACATACCCCACACATGGAATATCCATCCCATTTGCTGCTTTCAATGCCAACCATGCACAGTCACGGAGATCCCCTTTCCCCAGATCCGAAAAATAATGGTTAAAATAACTCTCTGTCACAGTGGTAACCATGGACCCTGTGTCTAGTAAGCACAACACATCAACCGTTCCCATTTTAACAATTAATGTTGGACAAGACCCTACCAAACTAGAAAAAGCTTGAGAATCAATTGAGCCTAATGTCCTCATCTCCAGTGTGTGGCTCTGCACCCTGGAGGGCTCTAGTTTTCCGCCGACGAGGCCGACTCAGCAACTGCCCCACCACTGTCACAGTGGTAACCATGGACCCTGTGTCTAGTAAGCACAACACATCAACCGTTCCCATTTTAACAATTAATGTTGGACAAGACCCTACCAAACTAGAAAAAGCTTGAGAATCAATTGAGCCTAATGTCCTCATCTCCAGTGTGTGGCTCTGCACCCTGGAGGGCTCTAGTTTTCCGCCGACGAGGCCGACTCAGCAACTGCCCCACCACTAGAACCTGAAGCAGGCACAGACCTAGTTTGCATATTGGTTGCACAATATCTTGCTATATGACCAGCTTGATTACATTTGATACATATGGGCTGGCCATCAGGTGCTCTACGAAATCTACTAGTTCTAGGGATTCGGTTAACATTAATTGCAGCCCCTTCTGGAGTACTCAAAGTTTTAAGAATCAAATCCAATTGTGCCTGCTGCCGCAGGACCATATCTTTCAATTCTGCAAATTCAGAACCAACCACCCGATTCTCTTCGCATGAAGCAACAGCTTGAGTTTCAAATGAGTGAGGAACTACTCTACTTGACCTATTTCTTTGAGGCTGTCCCTCCTCCACCCAACGCATTGCCTCCTTGCGTAGGTCAAGGAGAGTCAAAGAACAATCCTGCCTCACTAACCTTTTTAGTTCTCTACGAAGGGTATGGTCCTGAACATTTTCACAAAATTGATCCCGCAGAACCACCTGATAGTCAGACACAGCATTAGGGTTAGCTTTTCGTACCTTGTCCATAAGATCCATCAATACATGAGAAAACTGTTGTAAAGATTCCCCCTCCCTCTGTTTTCTGTCAAAAAAATTTTGTTGAAGGATAACATAAGGAGAAGAAGAGCAATACAGTTCACGCAACACTGAAAATATCTCAGTGCAGTTCTCTTTAACTTCCTCAGGCCTAAACTTAATTTCAGTCCGAGCCTCTCCCTCTAAATGATCATAAACAAACATGGCTTTGTCGGATTCAGACATATGTCTCCCTCTAATACAACTCTCCACCTCTTCAATCCAATCCTCCAAAGAAAGAGAGCCAGGGGACAATTTGCCAGAGAATTTCGAACATTTTCTTTCTCTAGGCACATATATAGCCTGTTCACGCCGCTGTCCATTACCTTCTGGGGCCGAACTTGATACACTTGCTGAACCTCCAGCGTGAGGCTGTCGTCTTAGACTTTCATTTTCAATTCGCAGTTGCTCTAACTGCTCTCGTAGTTGCTGCAGCTCTTCTGCCATAACTGCAGCAGACCAATCCGATGTCGCCAGAAGCAGTCGTCCCACGAGCCGATCGCTGTTCCTCCCTACCAAAACAACAACAACAAAAAAAAACTATCCACTTCCCAGCCTTTAATACCACATAAAAGAAAAGGTTATCCTGCCGACTGCGCCAAAATGTTACCAAGGTAACTGTTCCTTTAAGCAAGGCGGGGTCAAGAAAACTTAACTACAACGTACTCATACAAAAAAAACAGATTTATTGACAAATAAACCAATAAGACAATAATACATCTATCAAAGAAAAGAAAAGAAAATACATTGCAGAGCAAAAATTCATTTCCCCTCAAAAGATATTAATAAACAGCCAACCCCATTAGAAACCCCAGTACAATCCCAACTTTGTCACACAGAACAATTCAAAATAAAACAAAGTAAATTACACAAACAACCCCAAAATCATATCAAATAAAACTATAGCACACTCAAACCCAACCAAAGAAATCAATTCCACTGCAAACTTAAGTAAATCGTTCATGCGTTTTAAAGCTTCAAACTAGTACAGAGAGTACAAGGGTTGGCTGACAACATGAGGCTGGGAAGTGATATACAAACAAACAGGAAATACAAATCAAAAAGAAAATACCCCACTAGCCAGTACGATTCACAACCTCGATACACTCGTTGCGCTGGAGGCATACAGCGCGCACATGCAGGTACTGGCTAGATGGGGAAATCAAAACAAAATAAAACACAAGAGGAACAGCGATCAACTAAACCTAATACAAAAAACAAAAACACAGTTAACAATGACCACAAAGCTTACTTATTACTTTATTCTCATTATAAAACTAAAATCAAGACAAGTACAAATACCAAAGCTTCAAATGAGGCCTACCTGCCACACAGCCACCAATCCTGGACTAACTTCCAAGATAGGAACGGGCGTGACCAACGGCCTACACATCAACAATGTTTGCGTCTGCATTAAAAACAATTACCTAATGTAGTAAAACAAGGCTTCATAAATATGACACAAAACAATCACTATTTATTTAGCCTACCTGCTCACCAGACCGCTCATGCACAAACCAACACGGACATGTCACCGGACAGCACAATGTTTCTGTCTGCATTAAAAACATCTAATTCAGTGAAACAGGCTTTGTAAATATATAAAATAAAAGTCAATATTCACTTGGCCTACCTGCTCACCCAGACCGCGTCTGTGCACCAACACACAAGGAAAGGCTACCAAACAGCACAATTCCACACAAAAGATTGGACCTCCTCTCTAGGCCTCCCTACAGGTGCCTGCTTAAAAACCCTTTACCTACCTAGCCACGCCCTCTACTAATTGCCACCTCACCGGCTACACGTTGATGATGAACGTGTTCAGTGGGTGTGTGTTGCTAAGGTGACTAGAGGCGCGTTACAATTCAGATGGTTCGCGTGGGCGCTCATACATAAAAACATGTGAGCGCGCTTGAGAAACCCCTCCGCAGATCCACGTGACCAGCAGACAAAACACTTCATCCACTTCAGAAATATTGAAAAACTACAATTATAACACATAGTGTGTGTATTATAACGAAATAAGATGACACAGAATCCCAGCTAAAGGCCCGTTCACACCGAGCACGGTAACTATAGCGACAACTAAATAACTAAACACAATGGGCCTCATTCATGAAACATTCGTAAATATACGAGCAAATATGTGAGTGATTTGCGCGTAAAGAGACCTTCCCGAAAACTCTTCTCCTGATTCACAAATACTTCGTAAACGTCAGATGTGATAGTGAAACGTGTGTGTGTGTGTTATGAATTCCAATCAGTCGTAAATGGGACGCGCGTGCACGCTCATTCTCAATTACCATAAATCCCGCCCGTTAAATCCGACTGACAACTATATATGGGCATCATATTATGACACCAAACGAAGGATTTCAACATGTCTTCTCAAAAGCGAATGAAAAAGAAAAATTTCTCAGATGCAGAAATTGAAGTTTTATTATCAGATGTTCATTAAAAAAGCCACATTTTATTTTCAAGCGTACATAGTGGCGTATCAGGTCCTAAAAAAAGGAAGCTTGGCAGATATTACAGAAGCAGTTAATGGAGTTTCATCTGTTAATCGAACAGTCCCAAGTAGTGAAAAGAAAATGGTTCGACATGAAGCGACTGCAAAAAACGAATTAGTTCACTTCGAAAAAATATAGCCCAGCCCTATTGAAAGCAATTAATTATTTTATTAAAGTGTATTGTTTGCAGATGCTATTACTGGCTCTCATAATAAAAGTAAAAAGAAAAAACATATGTATTGCTATATATAATAATATTTTTTCAAAATGCTGTAAATGTACCCTATTAGGTGAATTAAAATGCAGCCTTATTAATGAGCAAAACGTTCGGAAGTTAAACGCACTATTTACACGTGCTTGGGAGCAGGTGTAGATTTCTTTCGTACCAACTAACATTTGGAAAATACGAACATTTTAATGAATCCGAAAATTTACGCCAGAACCACTTTACACACGATTTACACAAAAATTCGTTCTGCTCGTGTTTCATGAATGAGGCCCAATATCAATAATCAAATGTGAAAATAAAACACTGCAGAGTTTCCACTGTACATGTCGGAGTTCTTCCGTCCACACAGCGATGAGGAAACGTACGGTTACTAACGTAACCTCGGTTCTCTCTAGGAGAGGGAACGAGTACTGCGTCGAAAGAACGCTACGGGAAAGTATTTCTTTGTCGAGATTGAAGCCTAAAAATTAATCCTTAATTTTGTAAACATGTAAAACGCTTTTCTGTAGCATACAACCCTAGGCGGAGCAATATCGCTCACTCATTGGCTGCTCCGCCAGAAAAGCACAGCCTATGCGAGGCCAGAGACGCTGACCAATGAGGGCGCTTCGCGCCCATTCTGCGTCATCTCCCGCCGAAACAGGCGTGGCCTAGGTCTATAAATACGAGCATAGCTGTCTAACACACCGATTTTCGTCACGAAAGCGACGCAGCGTGGGCACGCACGGCATGAGACGCAGTACTCGTTCCCTCTCCTAGAGAGAACCGAGGTTACGTTAGTAACCGAGTACGTTCTCTTACGTAGAGTTCTCTCGTACTGCGTCGAAAGAACGCTACGGGAACCCCATGTAAAACGCCGTGCGTGCTCTTGGACCGACACAGACACCTAAGGGCGCGCGCGCCCTGGCATACAAGTGCCTACCCCAAGAAGTATAGGGAGAGCGGCTAAAAATAGCATCATCCCTTTATAGTAGTGCCTCTAAGGGCATAATAACATATATATGAAATATATATATATATGAGGGGTAATAGCATGCTCATGGGACACATTGTCAGTGAGTGATGCTTAAACATTGAAGTGACCTGGGCCGCAACGCGGGGCAGGAACACTAACATAGTCTTCTAGACCGAGAGCAGTTTAGCCTGTAACGCAGGAACCTCTAGGTTATAGAACCGTATAAATGTAGACGGGGAGGCCCAGCCTGCCGCCATACAGATATCTTGTAACGAGATTCCGCTATACCAAGCCCATGAAGAGGCCATGCCTCTCGTGGAATGTGCTCTGATGCCCAGGGGGGCATTCCAAACCTCTAGATGCGTAGGCTAGCGCAATGGCATCCACTACCCATCGAGATAGACTCTGTCTCGTCGCGGCTCGCCCTTTAGAGCGCCCACTGAACGAAACAAAGAGCTGCTCCGACTGTCGAAAAACAGCGGAGCGGGACACATAAGCTCTTAATGTCCTGACTGGGCAAAGGGAGCTATTTCCGTCCTCCGAGGCCGGCAGGGCCGCCAGGGAAATGACCTGAGCCCTGAACGGTGTGTTGAGGGACTTAGGTACATACCCATGCTTCGGTTTCAACACGACTACAGAGTCGTTTGGCCCGAACTCCATACAAGAGGCTCTAACTGAGAGCGCTTGCAAATCCCCCACGCGCTTCACTGAAGCGAGAGCCAAAAGAAACACGGTCTTGAAAGACAGATGTTTCATGTCAACTGAGTGAATAGGCTCGAAAGGGGCCCCTTTCATAGCGTTCAACACTGTAGAAAGGTCCCAAACGGGGACTGAAGGAGGCCTTGGAGGGTTTAACCTCCTGGCTCCTCTAAGGAAACGGACCACCAGGTCGTTTCTGCCCAGTGAATGGCCAAGCGTTGGATTAACGAACGCAGATATGGCAGCCACATAGACTTTGAGCGTGGATGGGGTTCTTCCCTTATCCAATAGCTCTTGGAGGAAGGAGAGAATCTCCGTTTCCCTGCACTGAAGTGGTGACAGACCTTGGTCTGAACACCAACCAGAGAACACCGACCATTTGGAAGCGTAGAGCCGTCTAGTAGACGGAGCCCTAGCCTGTTCGATCGTGTCTAACACTCCCTTTGGGAGGTTAGCGGGTACCCGTTTATGGCCCATACGTGTAGGGACCAGAGCTCCGGGCGAGGATGCAAAATCGAGCCCTTGGCCTGCGAGAGGAGGTCTCTCCTCACTGGAACCGGCCACGGGGCAGTACTCTTCAGTCGCATCAAAACTGGGAACCAGGGTTGATTCGTCCAGTATGGAGCGACTAGTAGCACCGCGCATCCGCTTTCCTCGATACGCTCCAGCACTTGAGGCAGGAGTGAGACAGGAGGAAAAGCATAGAGCGGACGGCGGGGCCAGACACTGGCCAGCGCGTTCGTGCTCTTTGAAAAGAATTCAGGGCAGTGAGCGTTTTCCTGGTTTGCAAACAGGTCTATTTCCGCTCTGCCAAACGTTTTCCACAGCAGACGCACTGTCTGTGTGTGTAGAGACCACTCTCCCGTCGGAACATTGTTCCGTGAGAGTCTGTCTGGTCCTACGTTCAGATGACCAGGCACATGCATTGCTCTCAGCGAGCGCAGGTTGTGCTGGGCCCATACCAGTATGCGTTCCGCTAACCTGAATAGGTTTCGGGATTTCACGCCCCCCTGGCGGTTTATGTAGGCTACTACCGACATGTTGTCCGAACGGACCAGGACGTGGTGCCCTTTTATCCGGGGACAAAAACGCCTCAGCGCAAAGTCCACCGCCATCATTTCTAGGCAGTTTATGTGCGGTGGTTTGGCTCGTTCTGGCCACTGGCCAAAGAACGGTCTGCCTTCGAGCAGTGCTCCCCAGCCTGAGGTGGACGCGTCCGTGGACACCACCTTCAGACTCGAGGAAGTCCCCAGGCTTACACCTGACCGGTACCAGTCTGACGCTCTCCATGGTGTCAGGGCTGAAATGCATTCCTGATTGACCTTGAGGCGATAACGACCGTGCAACCATGCTCGGCGCGGTACGCGCGCTTTCAACCAGAACTGCAGTAGGCGCATGCGCAGCAGGCCCAGCTGCAGTACCACTGAGGCTGAGGCCATGAGGCCTAGCATTTTCTGAAATCTCTTGAGCGGCACTAAATGGCCGCTGAAGAAGGATTTCGCCATTTGCAGGGTGTCCTGCCTGCGCTGTGATGACAGCTGTGCTGTCATAGACAGCGAGTTCAGATCCAGTCCTAAAAAGGAGATCCTTTGACTGGGAAACAGTGAACTTTTCTCCCAATTGACTCTCAGACCTAAGCACTCGAGGTGATCGAGAATTAGGGTCTTGTGGCGGATGAGTTCTGAAGGCGATTGAGCCAGAATCAGCCAATCGTCCAAAAGTTCAGAATTCAAATGCCTCGGAGTCTCAGGGGTGCCAGCGCCGCGTCCATGCACACTGTAAATGTACGAGGTGCTAGGGATAGGCCGAATGGCAGGACTGTGTACTGATATGCCCGGCCCTCGAAGGCGAATCTCAAAAATCGCCTGTGACGTGACGCAATTTGTATGTGAAAATACGCGTCTTTCAGATCTATCGCCATAAACCAGTCTCCTCGGCGAATCTGCGCGAGGATTTTTCTGGTCGTGAGCATTCTGAACTTTCGCTTTGCTAGCGCTTTGTTCAGACGCCTTAGATCCAAAATGGGTCTGAGACCCCCGTCTTTCTTGGGTACCAGGAAATATCTGCTGTACCAACCCCCTTCGCTTTGAGCTTGAGATAAAGGCTCTATGGCCCCTTTGCTCAATAGCTTCGCTATTTCGGCTCGAAGTAGATGTGCTACTTCTGTTTTTACCGTGGTTTCGACTTTCTCCGTGACACGGGGAGGGCGTCGATGAAACTGTAGCGAATAGCCTCTTTTTACAGTCTCTAGCACCCATTCTGAGACCCCGGGAAGTCTTTCCCATGCATGTGCACGTGTGACTAGGGGTTGAATGTAATCTGGGCCCTGGTCGCGAAATGGCGGCGACACAAGAGCAACCGTGTGCTGTAACATGGACGCCGTTGCGTCTGAGGCGGGGGGCATGTTTAACACAGTATGCATCCCGCGCGCGCTCGGCTCTCTGAGTTGAGAGAGAGCGCGCGGGGCGAGCCCCGTAGGGCTCATTATATTTGTGAATAAACGTGGGCGCTTGGTGGCGGGCACATTTATAACACCGGGGACACTGTGTTTGTGTACTGACTGACCGTTCGTTAGTTTTGTTTTTACAGAAACCGCGGAACGTGCAGTATGTAGTGGTTGTGGGCACTGGACAGTGGGCACGCTCACTACATGTAAAGCACAATCGGCATGAGCCGATTTTATGTGTGCAGACCCTGTGTTGTTCAGGGCTGTGCTTGCACGGGTTGAAAAACCGGGCTCTGGTCGCGAAATGGCGGCGACACGAGAGCAGTCGTGTGCTGTAACATGGGTGCCATTGCAGCGTATGATGCGGGGGCGCGCTTAATCGAGCGGGCAGCCCGCGCGCGCTCAGCTCTCTCAGCTGAAAGAGAGAGCGTGCGGTGCGAGCCCCGTACGGCTCGGCATGTTTGAGAATAAATGTGGGTGCGTGAACGCGGGTACATTTATAGCACTGGGAAGTACTGTCTATTAGAACTGACTGACCGTGCATTGGTTTCGTTTCATAGAAACCGTGTGACATGTAGCTTGTAGTGATTGTGGGCACTTGAAAACGGGCACGCTCACTACATATAATGCACAATCGAAATGAGTCGATTTATGTGTGCAAGCCCTGTATTGTGTGGGGCTGTGCTTGTGTGTACAAATGGGCACTGGGTCGTGGGCATACAGTTACACACATTACATCATCGGCCGTGGCCGGGACACCGTGTAGCACAGAGAGTACTGTCTATCAGAACCGACTGACCGTGCATTCGTTTCGTTTTTACAGAAACCACGGGACATGCAGTGTGTAGTGATTGTGGGCACTGAAAAGCGGGCACGTTCACTAACTTACATGTGAAGCACAACCGACATGAGTCGATTTTATGTGTGCAAGCCCTGTATTGTGTAGGGCTGTGCTTGTGTGTACGAATGGGCACTGGGTCGTGGGCATTACGGATACACACATTACACCATCGGCCGTGGCCGGGACACCAGAAAATACATTTTCAGATTTACCTGGGGCGTCGTGAAAACGGCGTCTGTGTGCAGGCAAACGGGCATTGATGCCGATTTGGTGACTGCAAAATACACTGGCACGGTCGCGTATGTTGGGACTGTGCGAGCGAGACATTTTAGTGAAATCCGGCCGCGGCGGGATTTTAACACTGTAGCTTTCCTCGAAGCAGAAGTGCGCATCCTGGCTGAAAACGGGGCTTTCCGGGACTCCGCGATTTCTTCGTGAATTCAGGAAGAAAAAGGCGCGGGTCGTGAGGACGGTAACGTACGTTCCTCTGCAGAAAAGCAGCCATCCAGCCGGTAAGCGCATCGATGCTGGTCTTTCTCCGTCGACGCTCACGAGCGGCGGGGGAGGGGAGATCCTCGGAGCTCGCCCATTCCTCGCTACCCGAAGCGAGGAGAGAACAGCAGTCGTCCTCCACAGACGCGGCTTCACCCTCGTCCATGACGGACGCGGCGGCACACAGCGGCCCTTGTCCGTCGGTCAGAGAGTCCAGCGAAGCGGGCGGAGAAGCTGGCGGCAGCAGCGGCGAGCACCTCGTGGTGGAGGGAGGTTCCGGGCTCCGCTGAGCACGGCGCTTTTCACGGCGCGGCACTACAGCGGGCGGAAAGATGCAGCTTCAGTAAAGAACGCCAGGCGAGTCCGCAGAGTCACCGTAGGCATCAAATCACAGTGATGGCAGCCGCCATCGACGAGAGCTGAAGCTGCGTGATCCTCCCAGGCAGGAAACACAAGCACGTGGTCCCTGTCGCTGAGCGGGGCTCTACACGAGCCACAGGAGGTGCGAGACATCTTGAAAAAGACGCTCGGCTCTTTTAGTGGTGGAAAAACTGTGTGTCGCTACGGCGAACACACACACAAAACACACACACATAATGTAAAGGATATTCCACGCCGGAGAAGCGCAGCAGGGAACGGCGGCTGAAGGCGGCGATGATCAGCGGCTTCAGGTAAAAGGCTCGTCCTGCTGAGGTGCTTGTTCCAAACGGCTGTGGCGGCTCGAATCCAATCCAACGATGCGTGCAGCTTCGTGAATTTAGAAAAATCGGTGTGTTAGACAGCTATGCTCGTATTTATAGACCTAGGCCACGCCTGTTTCGGCGGGAGATGACGCAGAATGGGCGCGAAGCGCCCTCATTGGTCAGCGTCTCTGGCCTCGCATAGGCTGTGCTTTTCTGGCGGAGCAGCCAATGAGTGAGCGATATTGCTCCGCCTAGGGTTGTATGCTACAGAAAAGCGTTTTACATGTTTACAAAATTAAGGATTAATTTTTAGGCTTCAATCTCGACAAAGAAATACTTTCCCGTAGCGTTCTTTCGACGCAGTACGAGAGAACTCTACGTAAGAGAACACACACACACACACACACACACACACAAATGTTCACTGTGAATTTTGTGGAAAAGAGACAATTTTGCATTTGTTTCGGGTTTTTTCATGTACTCTTCAAACTTTCTAAAAGGAAAGAAGGTGGAAACCACATTTTTCACATTATATAAATCTTCTAAAAAAATAAAAAAATAAGAAAATTATTATTAAATAAATAAACATTACAAACCTCCATGTAATGTTATAAAAGCGTTATATGTTATATACACACTCACCGGACATTTTTTAGGAACACTTGCTACAAACGGGTCAAACTTTCTCTTCTCGGTTTTTTGCTCATCTGAGGTGACACACACACACACACACACACACACACACACACACACACACACACACACACACACACACACACACACACACACACACACACACACACACACATACACACACACACACACACACACACACACTAAATACATTGGTCTCTGTGCACGAGGAGCTCTGTCGGTCATTATAAACACGTGTGTGTGTGTGTGTGTGTGTGTGTGTGTGTGAGAGTGACAATGTGGAACCTGTGGAATGACGATGCAGTCACGTGCACAACCCAACCAGAACAACACACTCTTGTGTGATTTGTTTTATCATGAGATGATATTCTATTTGCATTGATCTACTATTGACACTGCAGCGACATCTACTGGACACACACACACACACACACACACACACACACACACACACACACACTGCAGCGACATCTACTGGACACACACACACACACACACACACACACACACACACACACACACACACACACTGCAGCGACATCTACAGGTCACAGCGGATCATCACAGTTCGGGTTTCAGCGCATGCGCTTCTCAGTCTGACAGACAGGCGGCGCTGGAGAGTGACATTCAATTCCTTAAAAATATGTTTTTATATATGTAAAAAGTAACCAAACTTCAAATCAAATAAAACATATATTTATTAATAATAATACGATTTTTGACCTGGCATCTTAAACGTTGCCTTTGTTTTGATAATCAATGTTTTTAGTCTTATTTTCTGTTGGCATTGCAGAAAAATCAACAACTTCCAGCTTGTAAAGCATCATTTCCTGTGATTATGATTCGTAAGTAGATTTATTCATTAATTTTACATTTAAAAGATTGTGTAAATGCACATAAATCTATAAACATTTCTATTTCTGTCCCCAAATTCCACTTACATTTATGCAGTTGGCAGACGCTTTTATCCAAAGTGACTTACATTGCTTATCAAGGTTTTTTCTTTTACACTTATGAATGAACATCTCCATAATTCAATATTCTGTCTCAAACAATACACCTCACGGCCTGAACCTTAAACATTAGTTTTTATTAATTCAAGCAAACCGTTACAGTAAACAGTTACATACGTTACACAGTATTTTAAATCATGTTTAATCTTTGTTTCTGAATCTCTTTTTCCCGTTTGGAACATAGAAACAGCGAACGCTGGAGAAATGCAGGCAGAAGTAGTACAGCACAGATACATTCAACTCATCAACATGTACACACACATAAGGCCTAAGAAGAGGAACAGCGTTCAGTCCTTCAGTATACACCGTTCACACACACACACACACCGCTTCAGAACGTCACCGGTATACACCGTTCACACACACACACACACCGCTTCAGAACGTCACCGGTATACACCGTTCACACACACACACACACCGCTTCAGAACGTCACTGGTATACACCGTTCACACACACACACCGCTTCAGAACGTCACCGGTATACACCGTTCACACACACACACACACCGCTTCAGAACGTCACCGGTACACCGTTCACACACACACACCGCTTCAGAACGTCACCGGTATACACCGTTCACACACACACACACACACCGCTTCAGAACGTCACCGGTATACACCGTTCACACACACACACACACCGCTTCAGAACGTCACCGGTATACACCGTTCACACACACACACCGCTTCAGAACGTCACCGGTATACACCGTTCACACACACACACACACACCGCTTCAGAACGTCACCGGTATACACCGTTCACACACACACACACTGCTTCAGAACGTCACCGGTATACACCGTTCACACACACACACACACCGCTTCAGAACGTCACCGGTATACACCGTTCACACACACACCGCTTCAGAACGTCACCGGTATACACCGTTCACACACACACACACCGCTTCAGAACGTCACCGGTATACACCGTTCACACACACACCGCTTCAGAACGTCACCGGTATACACCGTTCACACACACACACACACCGCTTCAGAACGTCACCGGTATACACCGTTCACACACACACCGCTTCAGAACGTCACCGGTATACACCGTTCACACACACACACACCGCTTCAGAACGTCACCGGTATACACCGTTCACACACACACCGCTTCAGAACGTCACCGGTATACACCGTTCACACACACACACACACTGCTTCAGAACGTCACCGGTATACACCGTTCACACACACACACCGCTTCAGAACGTCACCGGTATACACCGTTCACACACACACACACCGCTTCAGAACGTCACCGGTATACACCGTTCACACACACACCGCTTCAGAACGTCACCGGTATACACCGTTCACACACACACACACACCGCTTCAGAACGTCACCGGTATACACCGTTCACACACACACACTGCTTCAGAACGTCACCATGTTTGGGCAAACTGGTATTATTATTATTATTATTAGTTAATAAATTGCAATTTATAGGCCCGAGGAAAAGGCCACAATGTTCTGGACCTTTATGGGAAAGTGTCAATATTTTGATGGATGAATCTCATGAATGTACAAGTCATATTCAACCCCCAAATACAGTTTTAAACAAGAAAATTAAAACCATTCTAGGGACACACACACACACACACACACTCACACACACACACTCACACAGACACTCACTCACACACACACACTCACTCACTCACTCACACACACAGACACTCACTCACACACACACACACACTCACACAGACACACACTCACTCACTCACACACACACACACTCACACAGACACACACTCACTCACTCACACACACACACACTCACACAGACACTCACTCACTCACACACTCACTCACTCACTCACTCACTCACTCACTCACTCACACACACACACACACACACACACACACACACACACACACACACACACACACACACACATATCAATAATGTAATTTATAATATAATTTTGAACATATATTTACATTTGAAAAGTGTTTTGTTCTAAACAAAGTTATGAGAAAATAACATCACAATGCAAAAAAATAAAACCAGTTTCATTTTACTAATGAATGATACAATTATCTTTATTGTTTTCCTGATGGAGATTGTGGGGTGAAATATGACCAGAACGAGAGACTCCATCACTCCCACAGCCGACGATGAACATCTGTGAGCGGGACGCTTCCGCTGATGTACGTCCCGTTCTGCCGAGGCGTTCCCGTCGGGACAACAATGGAATATTGTTCATATTGAGAATTAAAGACAGACAAACTCGAATGATAGAAGTATGACGGGTAAAAAAACTTATTTTCGTTCATCAATCGCACAACAAGTGGAACGTGTGGCTAAAAAACATGAAAGCAAAGCATTCTGGGAGCACCGCACACAGTCCTGATGTCTCCGGAAGTGACCCGCCACTGGTGGAAACCGGTGTTAGGAAGAAGATTCACTGAGAGTTGATGTGGCGTGTTCACTCGTCCTTCCCAGAGTCTGTGTCTTCTCTCTCACTCCACACACACACACACAGGCACGCACACAGACACACACACACACACACACACACACACACACACACACACACACACACACACACACACACACACACACACACACACACACACACACACACACACACACACACACACACACACACTCTCTTTCCCAATCCATCCAGTCGACATCATCCGACTCGGAGTCGCTGTACACACACACACACACACACACACACACGCTCTTTCCCAATCCATCCAGTCGACATCATCCGACTCGGAGTCGCTGTACACACACACACACACACACACACACTCTCTCACTCCATCCAGTCGACATAATCCGACTCCGAGTCGCTGTACACAAACACACACACACACACACACACACTCTCTCCATCCAGTCGACATCATCCGACTCCGAGTCGCTGTACACAAACACACACACACACACACACACTCTCTCTCTCACTCCATCCAGTCGACATCATCCGACTCCGAGTCGCTGTACACAAACACACACACACACACACACACACACACACACTCTCTCCATCCAGTCGACATCATCCAACTCGTCCTCGGAGTCGCTGTACACACACACACACACACACACTCTCTCTCTCTCCCACTCCATCCAGTCGACCTCATCCAACTTGTCATTGGAGTCGCTGTACACACACACACACACACACACACACACTCTCACTCCATCCAGTCGACCTCGTCGAACTCGGACTCGTCCTCGGAGTCGCTGTACTCCACTGCGATGCGGCGGGACAGGATAGTGGCCACGTCGTTCCCCACGCGCTCGTGTTTGGCCTCCTGCTCCCGCTGCTCCTCCACCTTCCTCAGCTGGATCCCTGACACACACACACACACACACACACCTCAATATTTTTTGTTTATTTACAATCATTGTTTGTCTTTTTTGAGTGTCGTGCTTCTTAATTGTCACATAATCACATATAAATGGATGTGATGCTGCTCTCTGCTGCGTAACTCCGCCTACCTTTACGGATGGCCTCCAATAGGACGCTGCGGGCGTCGCTGATTGGCGGCAGGTTTGAGGGATTCCGCTTGACCTCGTGACCCGAGTGAGTGGGCGGCGACGAAACCGCTCCCGATGGGAAGGAAGGCATGGAGGGCGGGGCATAAGATGTACAGGGGGAGGAGCTTCTGTTTCCCAGGAGAGGAAGAGGAGGGGGAGGCGGGGGCGGCGGCAAAACCATCCCATCGCCACATGTGGGCGGAGCCTGCTGTCCGCGGGCGGGGGATGAGTGAAGGGGCGGAGCCACCGGAGGGGGGGCGGGGTGAAGGACGCCCGGGGCGATCTGGAGGGGGGCAGGGGGAGGGGGGATGGCCGGGGGATGCTGGGAAGGTAAGGGAGGGATTGGAGGCGGAGCTGAACCTCGCATCCTTGAACCTGATTGGCTGGCTGGCAGAGGGGGCGGGGGAGGGGGTAAAGGGGGCGGGGCC
>NC_136891.1:1635304-1642804 GCF_949152265.1 Phoxinus phoxinus | reverse complement strand
GTGCTGTTGTACAGCTGAATAACTGATAATGTGTTACACTAACACACCGGACACTATTCAGCTGTTGTTCTGTGTGCTGTTGTACAGCTGAATAACTGATAATGTGTTACGCTAACACACCGGACACTATTCAGCTGTTGTTCTGTGTGCTGTTGTGTGGCTGAATAACTGTTAATGTGTTACACTAACACACCGGACACTATTCAGCTGTTGTTCTGTGTGCTGTTGTGGAGCTGAATAACTGTTAATGTGTTACGCTAACACACCGGACACTATTCAGCTGTTGTTCTGTGTGTTATTGTGCAGCTGAATAACTGATAATGTGTTACACTAACACACCGGACACTATTCAGCTGTTGTTCTGTGTGTTATTGTGCAGCTGAATAACTGTTAATGTGTTACGCTAACACACCGGACACTATTCAGCTGTTGTTCTGTGTGCTGTTGTGGAGCTGAATAACTGTTAATGTGTTACGCTAACACACCGGACACTATTCAGCTGTTGTTCTGTGTGCTGTTGTGTGGCTGAATAACTGTTAATGTGTTACGCTAACACACCGGACACTATTCAGCTGTTGATCTGTGTGCTGTTGTGCAGCTGAATAACTGATAATGTGTTACGCTAACACACCGGACACTATTCAGCTGTTGTTCTGTGTGCTGTTGTGGAGCTGAATAACTGATAATGTGTTACGCTAACACACCGGACACTATTCAGCTGTTGTTCTGTGTGCTGTTGTGTAGCTGAATAACTGATAATGTGTTACGCTAACACACCGGACACTATTCAGCTGTTGTTCTGTGTGCTGTTGTGGAGCTGAATAACTGTTAATGTGTTACGCTAACACACCGGACACTATTCAGCTGTTGTTCTGTGTGCTGTTGTGCAGCTGAATAACTGTTAATGTGTTACGCTAACACACCGGACACTATTCAGCTGTTGTTCTGTGTGCTGTTGTGGAGCTGAATAACTGATAATGTGTTACGCTAACACACCGGACACTATTCAGCTGTTGTTCTGTGTGCTGTTGTGCAGCTGAATAACTGATAATGTGTTACGCTAACACACCGGACACTATTCAGCTGTTGTTCTGTGTGCTGTTGTGGAGCTGAATAACTGATAATGTGTTACGCTAACACACCGGACACTATTCAGCTGTTGTTCTGTGTGCTGTTGTGTGGCTGAATAACTGTTAATGTGTTACGCTAACACACCGGACACTATTCAGCTGTTGTTCTGTGTGCTGTTGTGGAGCTGAATAACTGTTAATGTGTTACACTAACACACCGGACACTATTCAGCTGTTGTTCTGTGTGTTGTTGTGCAGCTGAATAACTGTTAATGTGTTACGCTAACACACCGGACACTATTCAGCTGTTGTTCTGTGTGTTATTGTGGAGCTGAATAACTGATAATGTGTTACGCTAACACACCAGACACTATTCAGCTGTTGTTCTGTGTGCTGTTGTGGAGCTGAATAACTGATAATGTGTTACGCTAACACACCGGACACTATTCAGCTGTTGTTCTGTGTGCTGTTGTGGAGCTGAATAACTGTTAATGTGTTACGCTAACACACCGGACACTATTCAGCTGTTGTTCTGTGTGCTATTGTGCAGCTGAATAACTGATAATGTGTTACGCTAACACACCGGACACTATTCAGCTGTTGTTCTGTGTGCTGTTGTGGAGCTGAATAACTGATAATGTGTTACGCTAACACACCGGACACTATTCAGCTGCTGTTCTGTGTGCTGTTGTGGAGCTGAATAACTGATAATGTGTTACGCTAACACACCGGACACTATTCAGCTGTTGTTCTGTGTGCTGTTGTGGAGCTGAATAACTGTTAATGTGTTACGCTAACACACCGGACACTATTCAGCTGTTGTTCTGTGTGCTGTTGTGGAGCTGAATAACTGATAATGTGTTACGCTAACACACCGGACACTATTCAGCTGTTGTTCTGTGTGCTGTTGTGGAGCTGAATAACTGATAATGTGTTACGCTAACACACCGGACACTATTCAGCTGCTGTTCTGTGTGCTGTTGTGGAGCTGAATAACTGTTAATGTGTTACGCTAACACACCGGACACTATTCAGCTGCTGTTCTGTGTGCTGTTGTGGAGCTGAATAACTCGCCTTTCCAGATTAAATGTCTGTTCTTGGTCTTGGATTTTGTGAAATAAATTTCTAAATAAATGCGACTTATAGTCCAGTGCGACTTATATATGTTTTTTTCCTCTTCATGACGTATATTTTGCCTGATGCGACTTATACTCCGGAAAATACGATATATATGTGCGCAGGCGTGTAGTCTTTCTTTACAAATTGACCCCAAGAAATTACTGGTCTGGCCTTAAAAATTCATAATACAGAATTATTTATCGATTCTGCGTAGCCATGTGAACCGGAACTATTTTGACACGTTTTGTCTGTGCAGTGTCATGTAACATCAGTGTTTCCGAGTGTGTGAGTTGAGTGTGTTTCTGACCTGTAGGGCGTGAGGATGTTCAGCGGTGGAGGTTGTTCACACAGCTCGTACGTCTCCTGCATCGGGACGGGCAGAGACCGGCGCTCGAACATCTGCTGGTCCTGGATCGTGGAGCTGCGGAACGCCTTCCTCATCGTGATGTCCTGAAGAGACACTGAAACACACACACACACACACACACACACACTGTATCAAACATCACTCAGTGCCTGGCATCTACACATCAGGAGGTGAGTGCATCTGTATCTTTTCTCGTGGAGTTTGCATGTATGATTTATGGATTTAAAAGTAAATAAAGCAGATTTTGATCAGATCAAAACGACAATAATAGATGAGGATAGCCAATCGGTCTCGAGTCACATTTGTTTCTATAGCTCCTTATACAATACTGATCGTTTCAAAGCAGCTTCACAGTATAAAGAGGCTAATGTTGTCAAATTCATTAATTATGAATTATTTAATTTAAACTGTGAAGCAGCTCTACAGAAGAGAAAAATTGTTAATCTCAAGAACCACAGTCTAAATCTGAATACTCAATACTAGTCTGGTTTGAATAAATGCATTTTAAGTGTAAATATGGCATATTTATATCGGGTAAAATCAACAAAAATATCCACAGTCTCAAGAACCACAGAATCCTCCATTAAGTCTAAATTTGGGACATCTTTACATAAACCCAATAAAAAATTTCTGCCACTTTGAGTTAAAATTACTAAACTACTTTTTCAAACCTTTTTAGCCATTGCTCCAACAATGTGCATTATACCATGTAATATCAAGAGATGGTTCTTGATTTATTATTGGATATTAATTATTTATTATTCAAATTTGAAATGTATGTCATTGCTTGGCAGGTTCGAGTCAATTGAGCTGTATACTGTTAACCTAGGGGTGGGCGATATGGCAAAAATATCATATCACGATTTTTTTCAGGAAAATCACGATTCACGATTTTATCACGATTCCTTTTCATGTTGGTTTTACTATTTTGCAAGTGACTGAGCATCACAGCCAAACTAATGTCCCTATTTTAAAAACAAAGCCTTAGGTAACAAAATATAAAATAAAAAAGAATGGCAGACATTTAGGCCAAAGTGGCGAAGATAAAAAATATTTGTCATTGTCTTTGTTATTAAAAATTAAGAACAAAGATACACATACACAACTTAATATACAAATAAAAAAAAACAGTGCTTTATTTTTTCAGCTACAGGTGTATTTAACAGCATTGAAGAAAGTAATTAAATGAACAAATATGAAAATAAAACACAACATCGACTTTACTATATAAATTTTACATTGATTCTTATTAAAGCTACTATTAAAGTTCTTAGTCAAGAGTGAGTCGGATACTCTTTGTATTTTGTTGTTTTATTAACAGGGATAGTTCTCCCAAAAATTTAAATTCTCTCAAGCCGCTTTAAACCCGAATAAGTCTCCCTCTTCTGTTGAAAATAAAAGTTATTTGGAGGAATGTGGGCAAACAAACAGTTGATGTACCCCAGTGACTTAATAATAGTTTTTTCCTACTATGGTAATCAATGGGGACCAGCAACCGTTAGCCACACTCCTCAAAATATCTTCTTTTGTGTTCAGCACAAGAAATAACTTAATACAGGTTTGGAACAACATTAGAGAGTGAGTAAATAATGACAGAATTTTTATTTTTGGGTAACTGTCCCTTTAAGGACAAGCGGCAGCATGTTTACTATTAGGGCTACTGTCACTTTAAGATCTGCGCGCAACGAGTCTACACGCATTTGACAAGGCAGATTTTTTTCTTCATTTTTTCTATTGTTCTTTCACTTTAGACATAACCAACTTTGTTTATGTAAACCTTGTGTGTATTTGACAGTATTAGCGCAATAAGACTCGAAAGATAACTTAGTTCAGTAACGGGTGCTGTTAGACAGGCTTTTAGTGCATGTGCGCGCGTCGGGTCTATTGCGCTCAGAAAAGCGCCCGTTAGAACAGCGCATCAGCAGCGAATGACATGTTTAACCGGCAAGGCTTTAAAGCACATGCAAATAATTCATTTTTTATAAACTACAGTGTCCCGTTCCTCTGCATTTCATGTGGATATACGTCGCGCTGTACAGTATGTTGAGACGGAGGCGCCAGAACTGCAAACTGATAAAATGGACGATCCTACGATATTTCTTCAAAAGCAGATCGTGGAGACATTTTAATCGTCCACGATCAAAAATCGTAATATCGCACACCCCTATGTTAACCCCTTAAGCGCCCCCTTTTTTTTAATAGACATGAAAATGCACATTCCAAACTTAAATGGTTGTAATATAGACCTTATATTCCAATATATTATTATATGGAATAGACATATTCAATTGGAATATAGATTTAAGATTGTTTTAAAGAAGACATTTAGCAGATTTTTGTAGAAGTGAATTAAATTGTGAAAGTTAAAGAGAAAAAAAGTTATAGAAGTTTGAGTTTATGAAAATGTACAATGTTAAAAATGTTATTATTCATATTTTATATAAAATATATATTTGCAAAGCCTGGTGGACTCTAAAAACGCAAAAAAATCAAAGCCAAAAATCTGAACAAGTTGTGTTTCAAATTTTAAGTTGATATCTCAGAAAATGAGCGTTCAGTGAGATTGAGTTTGTGCGCAGTACCACACTTCTCCACTAGTGGACATCACTGCCCATATAAGGGCGCCTCCATTTCTATATGTTGTTTGAGTCTGAACCATTATTTTTACAATTTTCATACAATTTATGAAGTAGACATCCTATTCAGAAGTAGTGTTGGAAGTTTGGCAGATTCTGAAATGAACTCAACCTCTAAGAAACACAAAAGATCACGTATGTGCATTATAGCTCACTGACACATCACTAATGCTGAATCTATTATTGTTTTCTTTATATTTAAAACATTCTCAGAGCTTTTTTTCTAAAAGAATTTAATGGATGCTATCTTCTGAACTCTTGGCATGAAAACAAACTGAGGTTTCTACCATTCTTTCATGATTTTTCATGTTCATCACTATTTCAAAATAAAGGTCTGAACACCTTAGGAGTATGAACATATTCTTGTTGCAAATTGATAAATTACGGCTCCTCTGTCATTTATTTAGAAAATCAGTCAAATTTGAAAACAAGAGATTGTAAGCTTTCAAATGATATATAGTTTGTTTAGCTTTAGTATAGTTTTAAATATGTAATGGCTGCCAAAAGTCCAAACTTCACAGAAAATGGTGGACAGTCCGAGCAAACATGCCAAATCTCGTTCATTTAAAGAGATAGGGGGCGCTATAACGTAAGAAAATATTATGCATTTTGGATCAAGGAAAGTGAAATTTGTAACTAAATTTATCGATATGATCTTTTTTTCAAATATGGCAATTGTAATCATTATTATTGTAAGTATTTATTTAATATTTATGTCTTTTATATTGCTGTTGACATTGATTTAAAAAAGCAGCAAGTCACTCAAACGTGTGTTTCATGGGATTTTACTTTATTTTTTACTTAATTTTTGTTGTAAAGCACAAGCTCAAGTGAGGTTTTATCTCAAAAGTCGCAAAACAATCTCACTGTGAAGCTTTGGACGTTTGTCTTTCTCTGGCAGTGTTGGGGAAATGCATTACAAGTAACTCGAGTTACGTAATCAGATTACTTTTTCAAGTAACTAGTAAAATAACGCATTACTTTTAAAATTTACAACAAAATATCTGAGTTACTTTTTCAAATAAGTAACGCAAGTTACTTTGTTTTCCCATTTATCGACTGACAGCTCTCCTGTCCTCATGTTGAGACGTGTGTGTGTGTGTGTGTGTGTGTACATGATGTTTATTGTAGTTCTAGACTAAATGTGAGCATTTACTCATCTCACTTGCACAAAAAAATATTCAATATTCCTCAAAATGAATAAAATCAGTGAAATGCAGAATCTGAATACTATGCAAACCTCCAATAATTAAATATGTTAAATAAAACATACATTTTTATGCATTTAATCTCACTTTATTGACCAATGCACTTGCTTCTGACCTTCGATGATTCAGTTTAATAATCAGAAATGACTGTAGATAGATAGAAAGGTTTGCTTGTGTGCTTTCCTCCACTGTACACATGTCCTTCAGCCGGAGGATTATTATTTCACTTTTAGTGTGAACGGGTCTTTACATTTGCCCAAAAATATAACTTTTGTGTTATAAAAAAAACAAGCCCAGTCGGGAAAAAAAGTAACGCAAAAGTAACGTAACGCATTACTTTTCTAAAAAAGTACCTAAGTAATGCAATTAGTCACTTTTTAAGGGAGTAACGCAATATTGTAATGCATTACTTTTAAAAGTAACTTTCCCCAACACTGTTCTCTGGTGAAGGTCTTTCTGCACATATTCCCATTTTCTTTCTCTTTTTCCTGATATCCAGGTGTGTTTCCATCACTCTTTTATGTGTCTTTATTCCTCTTTTGCTGACTGGCAGCTGGTGACACTGGGGTTGATGGGAAATTAAAATGAAATGAAATCATTTGAGTGGCAGCTGAGCCGAGAGCTGCCATAATCATCATTGTAATCGTCTAAGTGTCCCAATTATTGTCAGACAATAAGGACTGAGTAATAATAAGTCATTTATGATAATTAGCTCATTTTGAATGCAAATGCGATTGATCTGTTCCGTGACCAATGTTCAGGGTCTTCATATGCTTTATTTGTTTTGGTAGATTTATGAAAAGAATAGAATTAATCTGTGGTGTTTGAGTCTTCTACTAGTTGAGTTTTACTAGTGCTAATTATTACTCAGAGTTGTGTGTGTGTGTGTGTGTGTGTGTGTGTGTGTGTGTGAGAGTGAGGTAAAAGGACACAAGCCCTTGAAGCTCCGCCCCCTGTGCCGGGAGCAGCAGCTCATTTGCATTTAAAGGGACAGACACAAAAACGTTTTTGCTCACCCTCAAAAAGTGACACTTTAACATGCTATATAAAAATATCTGTGGGGTATTTTGAGCTAAAACTTCACACACACACTCTGGGGA
>NC_136891.1:1625304-1630304 GCF_949152265.1 Phoxinus phoxinus | reverse complement strand
ACTCACACTCCTCCTCTTTCGGGTCGAGTTGAGTGACGCTGATTGACAGGCGGTCGACTCTCTCCTGCAGTGAGTTCACTCGAAACGAGAAGGAATGAGCTTCATTAAAGAGTTCTCCGAACACATCCTCCGCATATTTACCTGAACACACACACACACACACACACACACACACACACACACACACACACACACACACACACACACACACACACACACAGAGACGTATCAGCATAAAAAAACCTGTTATTCTCATGATTATTAAGCTAATTTTTAATGCTTCTCATTAGTACACACACACAAACACACACACACTCACTGAGGCTGCTCAGCTGTCGTATGACGTTGGCCAGTGAGATGTTGGTCACACACTCCAACTCGTTTCTGATGGTGTGTGGAAGAGCCGTGTGACACAGATGACGAGGCTCGATGCTGCGCTTCACCAGCGGCATCCTGGAACACACACACACACACACGTCCTGCGACACCTGAGAGAGAGACAGAGAGGGATGTCAGATACACACTCCTGAGAGACAGATGGACAGACCGACATCAGATATACACACACACACATGTCCTGCAACCCCTGAGAGAGACAGACGTCAGATACACACACACACACACACACATACACACCTGAGAGACAGATGGACAGACGGGCATCAGATACTCACACACACACAAACACACACACACACACACACACACACACACACACCTGAGAGACAGATGGACAGACCGACATCAGATATACACACACACACATGTCCTGCAACCCCTGAGAGAGACAGACGTCAGATACACACACACACACACACACACCTGAGAGACAGATGGACAGACGGGCATCAGATATACACACACACACATGTCCTGCAACCCCTGAGAGAGACAGACGTCAGATACACACACACACACACGTACACACACAGACACACACACACACAGCTGCCGTGTAAAACGGTGTTGTACAGTGGCAGTGTGTGCGTGAACTGTCATATCCGCACGACTGTAACCAACAACCACATTACATTATAGATTATACACTAAATACTGCAACACACACACCTTACACCTAACAGAACACTTTCTGCTTTTTTACAATTTAAAAAGAATAACTTTATGATCATGACCTGTTTTTTTATGACCAATCAGGAACTACATTACCCATAATCCACTGCCTGGACTCATTATGGTTTGATTAGTTCCACCTGTGTGTCGTTTTGTCCTCCGGCTGAGACGTGACAGCCGAGCTCACACTGAACGACACAACGTGTTTTATGAGATCGCCGACAAATGCCCGAAATCACAGGTAAACCGGTGCTCGTTCACGCGAGTGATAATCACGCAGAGTCAATTATCAAAGACGCGATCTGAGAGAATATTTGACATGATAAATATCTGGAGCTCTCAATTCTTATCTGTGCATCCTCACTTCCCAGGAATAAAGGAATACATGGAAAGAAAAAGAGGACGGAGGAATCGAATGAAAGCCTTTTTATACATTGGACTCGAGCGTCACTTCACAGCGCCATCAGCAGCGCTCAAAGGATCTGCCCGTATGTTGTATTAGTTTGGTTATTTAGAGGCGTGGTTGATTATGATTGCACTTTTCTAACTGTAGTTAGTGTGTAATGTTGTGTTTTCTAACTGTAGTTAGTGTGTAATGTTGTGTTTTCTAACTGTAGTTAGTGTGTAATGTTGTGTTTTCTAACTGTAGTTAGTGTGTAATGTTGTGTTTTCTAACTGTAGTTAGTGTGTAATGTTGTGTTTTCTAACTGTAGTTAGTGTGTAATGTTGTGTTTTCTAACTGTAGTTAGTGTGTAATGTTGTGTTTTCTAACTGTAGTTAGTGTGTAATGTTGTGTTTTCTAACTGTAGTTAGTGTGTAATGTTGTGTTTTCTAACTGTAGTTAGTGTGTAATGTTGTGTTTTCTAACTGTAGTTAGTGTGTAATGTTGTGTTGTCTAACTGTAGTTAGTGTGTAATGTTGTGTTTTCTAACTGTAGTTAGTGTGTAATGTTGTGTTTTCTAACTGTAGTTAGTGTGTAATGTTGTGTTTTCTAACTGTAGTTAGTGTGTAATGTTGTGTTTTCTAACTGTAGTTAGTGTGTAATGTTGTGTTTTCTAACTGTAGTTAGTGTGTAATGTTGTGTTTTCTAACTGTAGTTAGTGTGTAATGTTGTGTTGTCTAACTGTAGTTAGTGTGTAATGTTGTGTTTTCTAACTGTAGTTAGTGTGTAATGTTGTGTTTTCTAACTGTAGTTAGTGTGTAATGTTGTGTTTTCTAACTGTAGTTAGTGTGTAATGTTGTGTTTTCTAACTGTAGTTAGTGTGTAATGTTGTGTTGTCTAACTGTAGTTAGTGTGTAATGTTGTGTTTTCTAACTGTAGTTAGTGTGTAATGTTGTGTTTTCTAACTGTAGTTAGTGTGTAATGTTGTGTTCTCTAACTGTAGTTAGTGTGTAATGTTGTGTTTTCTAACTGTAGTTAGTGTGTAATGTTGTTTTCTAACTGTAGTTAGTGTGTAATGTTGTGTTTTCTAACTGTAGTTAGTGTGTAGTGTTGTGTTTTCTAACTGTAGTTAGTGTGTAATGTTGTGTTTTCTAACTGTAGTTAGTGTGTAATGTTGTGTTTTCTAACTGTAGTTAGTGTGTAATGTTGTGTTTTCTAACTGTAGTTAGTGTGTAATGTTGTGTTTTCTAACTGTAGTTAGTGTGTAATGTTGTGTTTTCTAACTGTAGTTAGTGTGTAATGTTGTGTTTTCTAACTGTAGTTAGTGTGTAATGTTGTGTTGTCTAACTGTAGTTAGTGTGTAATGTTGTGTTTTCTAACTGTAGTTAGTGTGTAATGTTGTGTTGTCTAACTGTAGTTAGTGTGTAATGTTGTGTTTTCTAACTGTAGTTAGTGTGTAATGTTGTGTTTTCTAACTGTAGTTAGTGTGTAATGTTGTGTTTTCTAACTGTAGTTAGTGTGTAATGTTGTGTTGTCTAACTGTAGTTAGTGTGTAATGTTGTGTTTTCTAACTGTAGTTAGTGTGTAATGTTGTGTTTTCTAACTGTAGTTAGTGTGTAATGTTGTGTTTTCTAACTGTAGTTAGTGTGTAATGTTGTGTTTTCTAACTGTAGTTAGTGTGTAATGTTGTGTTTTCTAACTGTAGTTAGTGTGTAATGTTGTGTTTGATCATAAACAACATCTGCAAAGTTACAACGCTCAAAGTTCAGAACAAAGGGAGATATTTGCTTTGACAGAAATCACTTTTTAAGGACTACAACAAACGGCTGGTAGGAACTACACGAGCTTCCTCCCGGGTTAGTGACATCACCAACCCTAGAATTTACATAACCCCGCCCCCAGAACACACAGTCCATGTTGAGAAGAGGAAGAGTTGCTGTAGTCGAGCACATTTGTGAGTCAGCTCAAACTTTAGCATCCGTCTTTTCACATGCAATAGAAAGTCACTCTGTGTGCGTCTCACAACAGTTCCTATACGAGCGATTTATAGATTAGCATGACAGAATATGCTAATTAAAGATAGTTAACTCCACATCAGCAACATAAACTCATCAACTAACCATTCAGAGACGTCCTGTTGCTTCTACATGTTGTCACTCCATCTTTGTCTGACTCCGGTTTAACATTAAAGGCAGAACAGTTTCTGTCATTTTAGTGTGTGTGTGTGTGAGGTAATCGGAGCTGCTAACACACGCGCTCTTGAAGCTCCGCCCCCTGTGCCGGGAGCAGCAGCTCATTTGCATTTAAAGGGACAGACACACAACAGTGTTCATCATGTCGGTGTGAAATAAACAGTTATGGACATGTAGAAATTAAAGCTGAAGCTCCAATCTCCTCGCAAAAATCCCCCCAAAAAGTCCGTTGGTGCCTTCGTTTAGAGAAGCTGTCAATCACAGCTGTCAATCATGGCGTCACATTCACGTTTTTATAGCATCAAATAACAAACTAAGACCAAACTTATTTTAATCTCTCTCCTCCACTATAGTGTGTGTGTGTGTGTGTGTGTGTGTGTGTGTGTGTGTGTGTGTGTGTGTGTGTGTGGGCCCAGTGGATGCTACACACTGCTGGTGGATGAGGAGATATGATATGATTGTAAAGCGTTTTGAGTGTACAGTAGTAAATATAAAAGCGGTGTATAAATGCCTCATTCATTTGTTTGATGTTAATGTTGTCTATATACACACTCTGTTTCCACACACACACTTTGCGATGCCTTGTTTGTGTTACACTGCGTTTCTGAGCGTCTTGGATCGTGCCCCGTACATATACGTATATGAATTAATAATAATTACATTAAAAAATCTAATGATGACCCTGTGTCCTCGGTGACCCAGAATATATATAATAATTATATACAATTATACAGATATGCTTATGCATATGCAAATGAGCCCCGCCTCCACTCACTCACTCACTCAGAGATCCACTGGTTGACGATCACACGTTGATCTGATTGGTTACAAGGTAGTGTGTGACGTCAGAAACACCAGCGATTTCTTAAAGCAGATTAAAAATAGACATATAAACAACATTAAAAGCTGGATTTTCACATTTAAAGATTTTCTGTAATAGTCTTGGTTTGGCTCCTTCTATTTTGATGGGCTGATGATTGGTTCACAATAAGACCAGAGTCATGAATGAAATGAAATATCTGCTGGCTCTCGACGGCTGTGTGATATTAATATTATCATATTCCGGAGAACGAGACTGCGGAAATGAACACAACGCCCTCGTCCCATTTACGGCCCTCCGTCACCACGGCAACCTGGCGCTGGGATGTCGGTCATTGTCCTTCCCCCAAACATTCACACATCCCAGCATCCTCTGGGAACGCACACGCTCCCGGGTATCCCAGCATGCACTGCTCTCATGCTCATTCACACACGCTGAGGTCGAGCAAACAGAGGGAAAGAATATTGTATATTTATGATTATATATCTGACCGTGATATAAATTAAACGGCATCATGAATAATGTGCATTTTATT